>NC_071977.1:2938643-2990506 GCF_026283585.1 Hylaeus volcanicus | reverse complement strand
CGGTAGTGTAGGCTACGCGCTAGGTGGCCGCTCCACCGGCATCCTCGCGCTCTGATTGGTCGGGGTTTTCTGTTAATATCTCCTTAACGAAGCATCAGCCAACATTTTCGCTAAGGAAAAAGTTGTTTCAAATCACCCTCCGAACCACCCCTTTCAACGACTTCCAACATTTTTGGGACGCCCTGTATACCCCTGAAGAGGCGCCACGTAATCTTGCCCGGAGCGCCAATATTGCTAAATCGACCCTGAATATATTATATACAGGGTGTAAAAAAATTAATGGACACCACTTTCAGGGTTTATTGTACACATCTGGATCGGTGGACATTTGGAAATGAAACCGTCCGCAAAATCCATTATGACCACGAAATTTAAGGTCAAAATTTTTTTTAATTTTTAACAATTCTACTCGAAGAGTAGGTAAAAAGCTTCAAAGGAGCCAAATATCGGAGACGAACCGTTTTTCCGTAAAAAATTGTTAAAGTTTTCGCAAATTCTCGATAGCGCGAAGCAACTCTCCGGGGCGCCAAGGTCTCCCACCCTAGCTCCTATTCGTGTACGCACGCTCGATGGTGAAGTGTGACCGCACCACACAAACGTAATACGCAGCGCGGAAGAAAGTGAAACCAAATGAAACCGTGTTACGTATTTTTTCTCAATCTGTCGTTTATTAAATATTGAACGGTAAATTCTAAATTGCGTGTTTTGTCGTCTTATAAACGATATTGTTTATTTTCCAACGATCGATATTTTTTTTTTTTTTGTAGTCGTTCATTGAAAGTGTAGAGCGTAATCGTGCATTTAACGAATTAAATGCATTCGATGCGCTTTTATTTGCCAAGGATATACGTAACACGATTTCGTTTTCTTCCGCGCTAAGTATTATGTTTGTGTGGTGCGGTCACACTTCGCCATTGCGCGTGCGTATACGAATAGAAGCTAGGGTGGGGGACGTACATGTACAAAATGTACCAAACTATATGTCCAAGATAGCTTATTACATTTACAACTCGTAGGATTTATTGTATTCATTGGAAAATGTAAACATAGTAAATTTGAAATTTTTATAGAAACACATGGTGATATGTGAAAAGTTATCAAAACATTTTATTTCACAATATATAAAACAAATAAACTTTGAACCAGATATCATTCTCAATTAGTATTCCAAACTAAAGAGCTCAAATGCATTTATGTGAACAAGATTGGGTTGTTGAAATTATTAGGTGTAAAAATTAATAATTCTGTGCCTCTGTATTCAATAATTTATAACTCTAGTTTAAAAAGATACACTTACTCACCATTTTGGTACATTAAAAAAATGTTGCTTATTGTTATTCTTTTACAGTTACTATAATTGCCAAGTACTCTTGGAATCTATTAGAATAATAATAATAATAAGCAAAAATGTATGGCTACCAAACTTCGTATATACATATACGTACGTTGTAACGGTTATCAAATTAAAACTTATGATATACAGAATATGTATAAATTGATTATAATAGAAATCAGGTCGAGAACCTAGAAGATTTGTAATTTAATATATAATAACAAAATGGCGATTAAATATTTCTACTTAAACTAAAGTAATAAATGATTGAATATAAAGTCACAGAATTAATTTCTATACCTAATACTTTATCCTTATTTGATAGTAACATTTATTCTGTTTCAGATAGTTAAACATGACAAAAACAATAAAAAGTGATTGGACTAGAAAATTGAAAATGATCATCGCACGCCTAATGCCTTATACTATAATAAAATAACAATTTTCATATTACCATTATGTTGTTAATAATACCTAATACCATAAATTCCCATTAAAACAGTTTAGCATGGGCGACAAATTTGTACAATTTATCAACTTTCCCAATTAAGATGGTGGAACCCAACCACCAAAGGCTCTTTCTAATTCTTGTGCTACAGCTATACATAGGTGATCATTATATGGAGCTGCAACAACCTTAAAGAAAAAAATTCACGATTAATCAGTAAAAGTGTGTAAATACTTCGTAAATTAAATTTAATGTATGTGCCAGAAATAATGGAATATCTTCATTTAGATAATATTTAAATCTACAATAATGCAACCAATGAAATAAAATTTATACATCTGAAGTAAAGTACTAAATGACTAACGTAATGAAAAATATTTAAACAATAATTTTCCAAATAAGATAGTATTTTACTATTTAGTGAAAAAATTTCTTACTTGAACTCCAACAGGCAATCCATTCTTATCTAAACCAAGAGGTACTTGACAGACTGGAAATCTCAGAACATTGAAAAGACACCAATAACCAAAATTAAAAGGTCTCAAATAAGCTGAGTAATGGTAGCCAGCTGGAAAAGGTGACGATGGATAAAATAATACTCCATCATTTCCCAGTTTGTCCTGAAAACCAAACCAAAGTTAAACATTTTAATTGCTTATATCTAAAATAAAGAATTAGTGTTTCAACTTCCAACATCTTGGTGGCGTGCACAATATACTGTACATTATAATCAGTAAAAATCACGTACAAATTGATACACACTTACCAATAAATACTTTTTCATATTCTTAGTTGTATTCATTCCCCATTCATTACTATCTTTAGGTAGTATATCTTCATCGATTAATTTTAAAATTGCAGCTAGTGTTATTTCAGACTTTCCTGTTAGAAACCTGGGAGCTTCTGTCACTGCGCTTGCACGATACTAAAAAAGGAATTGATTACATGTACATATACACATAAATGGTTTGTTTGAATGTAAATAGTTATAATTAACTTATATAATATATATATATGTATGATTACATTGAATTAACTGTAGCTAAGTATGTATTTAGTTATTATAAGTACGTTATAATTTCAAAGCTTGAAAAAGATACATAGAAATGTATAAACAAAGTTAATTTCTAATAACATGAATACCAGAAGCTTAACTCGCTTAAAAACAGATATATATAAAAATTCTAGTAATATACCTTTCCATTTGTAATATGCATTTTAAAGTCAAAATTCTCTTGACCCATCCAATACCTCCACAATCGATAGCTATATTCAGAACCAGGTATTTTTACCTATAAAAAAAAAAACAATAAAAATAAAAATAAAAATGCTAAGAATAATATAAAAATCTTAATAATAAGGAATTAACAAAATTTCAGAATTTTTGTGTGAGAGGGAACTTGATCACTAATTCAAATCATTTTCAACTTAGATCACTTGGTGTAGAGAAACAATAATTTTTACGTTCGAATATGGTCTCGTTTCGGAGGTCACCGTATTCCCTAGGGGTATTTTAAAAATTTAATAAATTGTAATTTTTATATAAAAAAAAAAAATTACTTTTGTTGCGGATCCAGTAATTTCCTTAAAATGATATACACATTTTAAAAGAGCATTTTTCATCTCAGAATTTACTTTACTTGCTCTCAGATCACCTGAACTTTCTTGATAAAAAATATTAAGTTTTTTCAAGTCTACTACTGTATCAAGCTGCAGACGAGAAACTTTTTCCCCAATTAATACTTTCAAAAAGGGCGCTATATCCTCTGCCTTTTTACAAATTGGTCCTGATTCTGCCATTGAATTAAGGTAATCCTTTTTTCGAAGACCAACGCCTTTTAATGGTGTTAAACCTAAAAATAATCAATACCAGGTATTAGAATATAGTAATAATAGATTAAACACTTTCAGCATAGTAATTCAATGGAAATATGGAAGTAACAAAAAATAAAAATATATTATTTATATAACAGACATTCAATTATTTTTATAGTGCGTGCCTATTCAATTTAATGTTGATCATTATAATTTGAATATAATTTATATTATAAGAATTTATAAACCTTCAGTTGGTTTTAATCCAAAGACTCCATTAAAAAATGCAGGCATCCTAGTAGAACCACCAATATCACTGCCAATAGAAATTGCAGCACCACAAGCAGCAATAATAGCCCCTTCTCCACCACTGCTACCACCAACATTTCGAGTAGTATTGTACGGATTACAAGTTTGTCCATATAAATTGTTTCTTGACTCTGTCCATAAATTTAGCTCAGGAATATTTGTTTTTGCTATCAAAATTCCACCAGCATTTTTTGCAAACTCCACTACAGTTGCATCAGTTTCAGAGCGATAATCATGCCTGCTTGTTAAACCCATTGTATGAAGCATACCTATAGAATTATTATAATTAAGTAACTTCAATTATTGTATGTGTTTTATGTAATTCTAGAAAACAAATCGTTTTGTAAAAAAAACTATATAATTAAAAATATTTAATCAATATATGCCATAACTAAAAATACATCTTATAATTATATTAAATAATTAAATAATAAAAGTACTAACTCTTATTGGTTTATCTTGTATAATAACGTTACCTTTTGCTTCAATACTTTCTTTTGTTGTAAAAGGAACACCTAGGAAAGGTTTTTCCTTCTTTATTACATCAATGTCTTGGGATTTCTGCAAAAGTTTGTCTACTTCTTTAGCTTCTTCCAAGGCATTAGAGTATCTATCTTCCACGACAGCATTTATTATTTCATTTACTTCTTTTGCTCTCTCTATAAATGCTGTGACGACCTCCAAAGATGACACTTTCTTTGTTCTATAATATTTCATATTTCAATTAATTGTATCTTTGATTACATTATATATGGAGACTACATTTTAACCCTTTCCGATCGAAGTTCAGATATGAGTCAGCATGACTATGTACAATAAAGAAAATAGACTAATTTATATATTACATGCAAGATGTAGGGGTATCTCTAGTTGTCATTCAATGATTTTACTGATATTTATCTCAATCCTGAGAAACATAACATTGCCCATACAATGTTATTATACAAGGTAAAACACTTGTGATAAGAAGCCCGACACAGCCTTCGATAAATTCACTAATTAAAATATGTAATATATTAAGGATTAAGTATGTCAGTTTTACAAATACCTGATTTGATTAGCTAATTCCGATGCACTCATCAGCAGTAAATCATTTTTTATCGGTGGAACTTTCTTTGCACTATGATCATAGTAGAAACCAAAAAGTAAATCCACTAACCAGTCAAATATCATGTGCAATTGGATTATTAGCCATATTAAAAATTCCTTTATAAGCTTTTTTAATATCTTAAATACCGTCTTACATGTCCCATTTTTCTAAATCATACATAATTTAAGATTTAAATAATTTAATTAATGAAATTATTATGAATAATTTTTTAACAGAAACTTATATCCTTTTACAACAATTAGTTTCACTAATTAATCATTAACTTTCTATATAAATAAATCATTTTTACCTGGCTTTTTACTGTAGTACTCATGTTTGAATTATTAATATTATCTTTATTTACAATTTGTTAGAATATTAACTCAGCAAATTTCACGTGCATTTGAAATTAACAACTCACTACATGTATCCACATATATCTATGCAAAAAGTACCGTACTATTAGCAAAATGATGTTTATACCACTTTATACCGAATGGTTATGTGCAGTCATATGATCTGAATCATACGAATTCCATTGGTCTAATCAAGTTGTATCAAGTCTAGCTTGATCAAACCATAGACATATCATATGTCTGTAGATCTAACCCTAGCGTTTTTTTGATACCGATTCTGAATGCGCACTGCGCATGCGTCTTGTACGGAATACTTAAATATTAATTATAAAGCTATACACGGGTGTTCATATATAAATATTCCGTTTATTGCTTTAATATCCTATTATTTAACGGCGAAACAGATTTATGACACTTTTAATATCTCAACAAATCTATCGTTATTACAAAAATCTTTGTATGTATGTTCATACTGGAGTTTCAGGGTACAATATTTTTTGGTAAAGAATTGTATATATTCAGGATGAGTCGAATCAACCTCTAAAAGTAAACGTCCACCAGGTTTTAAGACTGTAGAAGCATATTTTAATAAAGGTTTAATGACTTTTAAGCCATCATCTCCTCCATCAAGGGCTCTTAAGTCTTCGTAACTAGAAAGATGTAAGCATACAATTCACAACATAAAATAAGCTTATTGTACCAGCAAAGTATTTAGATATTTTTCCTGCAAATAATTACATGTAATTATATAGAAGAAGATAATTGAATTACATTTTAATTTCAGGAGCTAATGTAAGTATCTGTTTAGTAGGTACATATGGAGGATTGCTAACTATGCAATCAAAAGTTTTCGAATTTAAATCAAGACTTCCATGTCCATTTGATACATTTGGAACTTCGATTTCTCCATTATCTTTAAGAGTTGCATGTACAACTGTGACTTGATGTTCTAAACCTAATCGATCTCGATTTTCTTTAGTTAATTCGCATGCCTGCAAGTTTGCATCGATTGCTATGCAATTTACCTAGAAAGAATTATCATTACAACGCACATAAATCCATGATTACTATTTATGAACACCAATTTTGCTATAAACAGCAGAATATGCAGATATGTGTATGAAAAATTAATAAAGTTTGAACAATAATCACAGTTTTGTTACTATGAGCTATCGCAAGAGATATTGCTCCAGAACCGCATCCAAGTTCTAAAATCTCTTGCTTTTCCTTCTGTAAGGAACTTAGTCTTTTTAATACAAAATCAACTAGTATTTCAGTTTCTGGTCGCGGAATGAAAACAGGTGGAACTAATTTTAAAGTAATGTCTCGAAAGTCCCATTCTCCTATTATGTACTGTACTGGCATCCTGTAAAAATCTATTCTGTATGGTCATAAAATAGATACAAAACTGAATATTTTTAACCCTTTGTGCTTGTTTAGCCCAAAGAGCTAATTTGATATTTGTGAATATTTGTACCTAGACAACCGGCATTCGCATAATGATTCCAACTTATGATATTGATCTAATGTGAGCTGATTATTTTGAGCATTTACAAGATCTAATATCTGAAAACAATAGTTTTTTTTTTAAATCCAAATATCAATGTTAAGATTGTTTTAACAGATATAAAGTAAAAATAATCGTGGACTAAAATATGAAACAAAACTAATGTTATACTTATTGTTAGGAAATTTGCAAACTCTTCCATAATTATATATTGATATTGATAGAATTTAAAATTGCAGTATTTGTTTGTTAAAATAACAGAGATAATGGATAAGTATGCATGATTACAATTTCTGTGGCACCATGATTTTACAGTGTTTTTAATTGATACAATTTATCAATTAAAAGATTAGAAGAAAGCTTTTAAAGATTAGAAGAAATGCTTATAAGTTGTTCTAACAGCCAAGAAGTAATAAAAATTTAATTGTAGTGCTCCGACGGTTTCAATAGAAAACTCATTTTTCATCTTTTTCAAAATTTATTATTATTAACAATTCCATATTTATTTTTCGCTACAAATAAAGATAGATTCAAAACCAATTCAAAACATAAAACTAAAACAGAAACTTGTCCATAGATTGTTTGAATGAAATTCGTAAATCTACTATTTACCGACTGTCATACCTTTCTAGTGTTTATCACGTGGGCAACGATGTGCTCGATAGATTCTACAGGTTCTGAAATACCTTCATTTTTAAATCGATTGCTCCATTGCTCGATAATTTCACCGATGGTAGGGCACTGTCTACCTACCGTGCTTTGATGTCGGATCGATTGACACAATGTGATATTTTTCCTACAGTGTAAACGTACTTTAACATTCACAATGCCAAAAAAATTGTGAGCATTGGAAATACCACGGGACCACATTGTGACAACATTCAAGAAGGACAATTTGCTGTTAACATTTGAACGAATGTATAAATAAGGAACAATATGAATGGAATAATGAGCAATTTTCTGTTGGGAACTATCAGGAACTAATTTTATTGGAAATTATTTTTGCCATAGATTACTTCTACAGAGGCGAAACTTCGGTGTTTTTCCACGCCACCGCTCACTGAGCCGCTCGGTAAGCGGAGGGGGTGAGCTTAAAAATTTGTCACTACCAAACATGGCGGTCGTTTCCTAGTAACGACCAATCATCAACCAATAGGTGCAGTCTTCGACTATATAGGGTGTCCCAAAAATGTTGTAACACCTTGAAAGGGTTGTTTCGGGAGGTGATTTGAAACAACTTTTTCCTTAGCGAAAATGTTGTCTGAGGCTTCGTTAAGCAGATATTAATAAAAAACCCCGACCAATCAGAGCGCGTAGCCTTCGCTACCACGGGCATACTCGCGCTCTGATTGGTCGGGGTTTTCCGTTAATATCTCCTCAACGAAGCCTCGCACAACATTTTCGCTAAGGAAAATGTTGTTTCAAATCACCCCCTAAACCACCCCTTTCATGGACATCCAACATTTTTGGGATACCCTGTATGTCTGGCATCGCCGTAATGCTGTGAGCAGCTGTGAAAACACAAACAAAGCATGTTTTCTTCCTACATTGACCTTTAGCCCAACTGTCAAATCTTAGATAAATTATCGATAAGTGCCTCCTATTGGAAGAAAAGCATAATTGGAAATAAAAGCGAGGCGAAATATTGGTTTGACACAACTAGTTGATATATAATCTTGTTCAACATGAATTATTTAACTGGAGAAACAGATAGACTTATCCAAAATGATATGTTATTATGTACTGCTCCAAATCCTTCTAGTCGCGAGCACCAATGTGTGCGATCAGGTATATTGTGTTTACCATTTGCCAATTGCTCCTAACATTTTACTTCAATTTACAGTTATGATTTACGAACGAACAGAATATATTGATCATTCATTTTCTTAAATAATCTCTCATAATTAATTAATGAACTATATTTACAGGCACCAGCGTACTAAGTACAATTTTTTTGATCATCAATGCTACCTTAGGAGCTGGTCTTTTAAATTTTCCGCAAGCATTCGACAGAGCTGGAGGAATAGGCACGTCCATTATCGTACAACTCCTGTTGCTTGTCTTTATTACAGCTGCGCTTGTAATCCTAGCAAACTGTAGCGATATTACAAATACTTCTACTATGCAAGACATGTTCGCAGATTTCTGTGGGCATAAGTCGCTTTTCTTATGTGCTTTGTGCATCATAATATATAGTTTTGGATGCTGCTTGACATTTATTATTATCATTGGCGATCAATTTGACAGAGTTTTCGTAACATATTATGGATTCGATTACTGTCACACATGGTAATATTTCATTATGTTTCAGAAAATGCTTAATCTTGGTATATTTTCTCATTTGCAAATTGAATATTTCAGGTATTTATCAAGACCATTTGTCACAGCTGTGAGTTGTAGTGTATTCATATTACCCTTATGTTTCTTTAAGAAACTGGATGTTTTAAGTTATGCTAGTTCCCTTGGCTGTATAACTGTTTTGTACGTAGCATGGTTGATTGTATACAAAAATTTTACAAAAAACGAATCTCTTATTGATCCTATGAAAATATGGCCTGATAATGACTATGAAGCACTCCAAATAATTCCAATAATATGTTTTGCATACCAGGTACTGTATTTTTGATATGTTAGCATTTTAAAAAGAATAAGTGTATATTTTACACTAATTGCATGTGCTATAACATTTGTTGATATTTTAAGCCCAAAGATTACAATCCTTTTAAATTTCATCCATAGAGTCACATGACAGCAATACCAATGTATGCTTGCATGAAAGACCGAAGCCTTGGCAAGTTTACGGTGTGTGCTGTAGTAAGCATGATTGTTTGCTTTGCTGTATACACAGTAGTAGGTATCTGTGGATATGCAACGTTCGGTGCTGGAAAGGTGCCCAGCGACATTCTTCAAGGATATACAGAGAAAAGTGTGATTCTTACTTTAGCAATAGTGTTCGTAGCTATTAAGAATTTTACTACGTATCCAATTGTTTTATACTGCGGTCGTGATGCTCTTTTGAGCTTTCTTGGAATGGATGTTAACGTAAATGGTAGATTTAGAGTTTTTATTACATTGATTTGGTACATATTGTCTTTGACGATTGCGATATTAGTACCAGATATTTCACCAGTTATTAATTTATTAGGAGTACTATCTGCAGCTTTCATTTTTATCATCCCAGGTATTTGCCTATTTCAAAATATTCTTCGAAAAGATTCAGAACTGTATCTAAACAAAGATAGGCTTCAAATGGTATTCGCAATTTTTATCACCGCGTTTGGCGCGTTTGTTTCTGGCATAATTTTTGTCCAAGCTATAAGAGATTTTAATAAGGCACCGCAACTGCCACTTATAACTGGTTTTAGACAACTAAGGCAAAATTTATGTACTTAGCGAATTTAGCTTGATTTAATTATCGAAAAAGAATTCGAGATTAATTTTTAATCATATAATAAACACGTGCTCTGTAATTTGCTCAATAATTGTAATGTTAGCATAAAGAAAATCAGAAGACTGATGTACATAACATTTATTATTATATCTGTTATTGCTAAAAATTTTTACAAACCGAGATGCGATCGTTTATTTTTGTATTACACTTTTATATCTTGAAACAGTGAGTGATGTTAAATAAATAAAATCCTCTCCAAACTCTTTTGTAGTTTTTACAACAAATTTACTATCATAATTAATTTTACAGCAAAATATGTCTCATGATTTGTTCGTAGTATCCACACATACTTCAAAAGTATTCGTTGATACGTTAAGATAATTCTGACGAATTTAGATTTTCATCGATAAAATTGTATAGTGCGTTGCCAGAAAGATCCTCGACTTGATCAATAGTCACCTTGCAGAAAAAGCACTCTCTGGTGTTCAGAAGGTGTCTCTCGATGCAATTGCGACATGTTTGATGACCACAGGGTTTGAACGTCACCGCTACAGGGTACGCATAACAAATCGTGCAAGTATCATCATCGTCGCTTAATATTTTCAATTCTGGTAAGATGGCACGACACTCGTCCAAATATTCAATCATATCTTTCACTTTTTTCAATTCTTCCTTCATTACACAATCTGGATCTACGATAAATAATAATTTAAAAGCTATCGAACATTCGAAGTTCCAAGAAAACTTGAAACTTACAGTTTGCAAACGAAAATGTCTTTGCATTTTGTTCCATTTTACTTTTAGGCATTGTATCACCCAACAAAAAGTGGAGAGAACTCATTTGGAAACTGGGTTCCATCAGCAAGGTTTGCGTGACCTTTGGTACTTCCGTTAACTTTTTCACTGGTAAAGTTTACATTTTTCTTAAGTTATGATTGTTTTGTATTTCTAATTTATATAGCAATTAGATAGAATACTTACGTTTATAATCGGTCATATCTTCTTTAAGCAAAGCCAACAGGATACCAGTGATTGCTGCCAATATTGGAAAATGATCCACAGATTCCAAATTAGGTATTTCTAATAATACAACGTGTTGGAAGCAACTGGTTGGTAAACTTATTCTGTTCAATACTTGGCAGAGTAACTGTAAAAATAATGTTACCATGATTACAATTTAAGAAAAATGTACAGGGTGACCCATTTTAATTTGTACACCATAATAACTCAAAAACAGTATTGTATAAAGATACATACTTGGCATAGTCTGGACAGCAAATTCTCACTGGAAGACTGCGTCGAATCGATAAAGATGCTCGGAACCACTGTAGTGATCATCTCTAAAACTCTCAACAGGGAAATTGTTAAATCGAAGCACGTAGCACAAATTTTCAACTGCCTGGAATCGATGAAGACTCTTTCGGGTCGCGAGGAAACATTATGAATCTCTTGTATCATCCCGATAAACTCAGAGAGAGCCCAGTTCAACTGATTCAGTAAGGAATTTAAAAACTTGGTGGATATTTGTGGATTTCTTAGTAATATATCTTTTATGTGATCTTGATATACAGTCGATGGACATGGTCCTGAGGAACCAGGAACAAATACGAAGGATCAGTAACTCTATCGAAAACGTATCGTTTTGAAAGAGTAAAGTTTACGTACTTATAGGCTGAGAAATCGATTCGTGCTGAAGCAATCTTGGTCCAACTCTCTTCGAGAGATATATACTTTCCTTATGTCGAAAGGCGAAGCCGTTGCCTTGCCAAAATCTAACTAGAATCCAATTTGACTCTGCCCATGCTCTATTCTCATACGAATTTAACAGATTTATAACAACTTTTATTCGACTTTCTTCTGGCACGTTTTCCAATATTTCCAAGGTAAGGGAATTGCACACAAACCCAGCCAGTGTTAAAAGTAACGTACTTTTCGAATTCGCATTTACTATACGAGGATCCATGAAGTGCTCGCAGAGAAACTCAGCTATGTCTGATAGCATTTCTCGATAATCTGGGATGTTCTCGATACGCACCGTTGGGTGCATGTGATTCCGTAAACTAACGAACAAGTCGGCCAGCGCTTCCAAAAAAAAATCTGGCACGAAACTAAACAAGTTTCCTTCTTTGCTAGAGTTTTTTAAAGTGAACGTGACTACTCCTAGAAGCCAGGCTAGTTGCGATTGCTTCTGTTCAGAGTAAACAACAGCGCGTACCCATGCCATGTACCTTGCTTGTTCGATTAATTTAGTATTGAAGACGTTGATCGTTCTCGACAGTTCTTGCTGAATAGATTGGGACTCGAAGTCCTTCTTCTTCTTTATTTGCTCTAGTCGTCCTTTCGTCTCTTGCATAGCGGTGATGAATTCTGACATTCTGTTTCTAAAGTTTGCAACGCTCGCTAACTGCTTCTTCGCTACTATGTGATAGAATAAAATAATGGTATCGAGCATTCTGAGCAGAGATACGGTTGCATCTACAAGGCCTAAGGGCATGGAACTTCTATCTTCCCTTAAATATCCAAGTCTTTCATAAATCACCGAATTCGCTTGTATCGATGAGCTGACATGGATTGCTCGAACAAGCCCTGGCGAAAGTGCACGTAAATCCACTACTCTGGTTGTTCTGTTATGCGCATTCGACGAATCCGACGAAGATTGTTCCAGCGCAGTTATCACTTCATGATCGGGTCCTAACTGTTCTAGCAAATCGCTTCTGAACGTTTTACTCAAGTGAGACAAAACTCCTCCCAATCTCTCAGTTCTAGAGTAATCGACCGATGCGTCGTAGAATGCCCTGCCCATTCCAATTTATAAGGAAATGCTATTACGTAAATTAAATGAGATCTAACAATGCTTACGAAGATAGAGAAAGCAATTATAATCATTGTATCACTTTTCGCAATTTTTAAAGCTCTCTTCCGTCTTGAACGATTCAATATGTCAAATAGAATCTTATGTTTGTTTTTACCTGCAAGGCATGTAAACAGGAGATGTTCCTACTTCGATATTCCACAAAATTCTGAATGCAACCAGGAGTCGGTGGAAACAACATAACGTGATTGGTAGGGGAGTCTGAAATATTCGTTACTCTCTGTAGAAATATTGTTCGAAAGTATCATGGTAGGTAATATAGTAGGTACTCACACGACTCAATTCAAGATTATCCTGTACAAAACGTTTGAATCTTCGTAAGAATATAGTCCTCGAGGTTGGCCTCTTATCGTTCCCATCAGAATTATCGAGAAGCGTCAGCAGTAATTCCACTTGCACTTCTTCTACTTCTAAAAAACGTTTTAAACAGAGATAAGGACATACAGAAATAAACCTTAGAAATATGTATATCGAAAAATATCATACCAGATACGGCAGCTCTAATTTTCTCGCACGTATCCAGGTAACATGCTTTGTTCGCTTCGATCGTTGAATCCACAGAATTCATTTCCCACCACACTTTACTGACAACGTCAGCCAAACCTCCCTCATCCATCGGTTTAACATGCATGAAATCTACGAATCTTACTCGATCGAAAAGTAAATATTGCAGTAAATACTGACGAGTCGTCGTATGTTTGCAGATTTTCGTCAACAGAAGTAAACTTTTACAATGATCGAGATACTCCGATAAGGAAGTAACATGTCTGAATGCAGATAATAAACAAAGTAGTGTACTCTCTAAGAACGCCTTCATTTCATGGTCTTCGAGAAATGTCCACAATAAATCTAAGCAAGTGAACAGCATACAAGAATACATAGATTCTTTTGATGAATCTGTTTTCAATTCGGATAGTCGTTGTAAAAATGGGACTGAAATATGTGCCGTAATATACGGTAAGGTAATTAGAGATCCTAAATGCTTCAAAACAGATCTCGAAAGACACATTAAAAAAACTTCGAAACTTATATTTTCATTATGTAACATCTTCTGTTCGTCCATGTTTTGCTGTGCATTTATTAATTCCATTATTCTCGAGAGCCATTTAAATAGCTGCGTAGCTTGAATTATTTCTTTTTCGGGCGCTGCTTGCAGGGGCTCGTATCCTTCTATAGGATAGCGCATTGGCATAGAACCAAAATTTGCTGTTAACTTTTCTGATAACACAAGGCTGACTGTAGGAAAGTAGGCAAAACCAGGACCCATTGATATGTTTTCAAAGGCTCTTCCTAAATGTCTGCCATTTCTATAGAAATCAATAGTTCCATTATCCATGTCTATCGCGCATCCAATAATATCACCCGTCAACCACGCTTCTCCATATTTGTGAATAGTTACATTCCACTTTCTAATACGATTTCCGTCGTAAGCATATGAGTTAATAGTATCCCCTAAAAGAAAGATATTAAATATTATCTATTAAAATGAACGCATGCGTATAAATTATTCTAATTTTAAACGTTAAAATTATTTTTGAAAAGTGCCCTTGCTGTAGTTGAAAACGTTTAAAAAGAAAAAACAATATGTCTTTCAATAAAATTTGTACTTATTTAAAATTGAGCCTAAACAAAGTCATGTTGTAACAAAAGAGAGTATAGACTTCTCAGTTCTGTTTCGTCATGGCTTAGAACAAAATAAATTCATATTCTATCATTACAATAGTAAAAAAGCTTGCATACCAACTCCACATTTCTGATTAAATTCGCACTTAATAGTGCTCCAGCCAACTTGCATAACACCATTCGACCCAAGTTCCAGTTCATACATCCATTTTCCTTTGTATACAGCAGTATTCGCTCTTATCGTACTGAAGTTGCTTAAAGAGTGAATACCAAGTCTATCTGGAGAAATGAGGCACGGTCCTTGGTATGTAGACTTGTCAAATTTGACAGTGCTCGGGCCGATTCGACCAACTCTGATATCCTCAACATTCTGTGTCAGTGCATTCTTTGATAAGGTAGTTTCAATATAGTTATTTACCAAGGTGAATCCATGTGGTACTCTGAAACGTAAATGTAATCTCAATATGCATGCACAGAGATGCATTACACCTAAACAATAATGAAGAAAAAAAAGATGCAAGTTAATCAAGATACCTAGAACCCTTTGAACTTTCTTCAGTTGAGTTTGCATCTATAAGCCCTAAATACACATTCAAACCGAAAATGTCTTTGATAATTTCGTCAACCTCCATGTCTGAAAGTTTTCATCTATCGCTGTCATTGAAAACATTTAAACGGTAGAAAAATTTCAGAATTTAGAAAATTCAATTGTGCAGGGCAATTTGTTCATAAAGAACGAACAGGTAGCCAATATTGTGACACACAAGATATAACGATCAGCATTGTACTATTTTTCTGCAAACGATACAGTTGCTTAAATATCAATAAAAACTAGACCCATTTTATTCAGGACAAGAAAACAGAGGATCGTGCATGAAGCAATTTAACATGTAGCGTTAATCAAATTTGAAATGAAGTTAGGAATACAATTGCGGTGCTCGATCGATGTGGCAACTGTCGAAAATATTTTATTGTTGGCAAACAAGCATGCGCGAGGAATGCGATAACTATTTTATCACTTCTCGAATGACACATGCATCGACTGATATATCAGCTGATTAACTTTTAGAAAACTACTTTTAGAAAATTACTTTTTCTGTATATTCATATAATTTTAAATCGTAATTATCATAAAACAACTTCTAATTGTTGATTTGTACACCAATAATTGACTAATATTAAGTTATTTAAATAAATAAAAGTACCGTCTAAGTTCTCGTGAAATAGTTTCCACCTCGCACCGGTAGATGGCGCCACATTTCCCGGTATTTTTATTTATTTAAAAAACTTAATATCAGTCAATTATTAGTGTACAAATCAACAAGTAGAATATGTGTACTCTGTCTTCGAACTGTTTCTTTCTTTCTTTCTACTTCGTTTGTAGTAATTCCTATAATTGTTTTAGAAACCATCCATTGGCAGCAGGATATAATTCAGTATAAAAACGTTGCATACATTTTTCGTTATTTAACAAATTCAAATAATTAAATCATTTAAAATACTGCTATCGTATATTAAATGAGTACTTCTTACAGTATTTTGCAATTAAAATTATACGATAGTAACTTTGTGTACTACAGATTTGTTAAAAGTGACAAATGTCCGCATACTTTTGAGCAGCAGTGTACATGCATGTACATGTATATTGTATTTGCATTATCTAGATATGTCATTAAAATATTAAATTACATAATTGTACAACAAGTCTTTAAATTATGTATATATGGGAAATTTACAAAAGTTTGTACAGCTTCGACGTACAACCGAGCGTGTAAGGAACAGTTTTCTCTAAAGAATTAAAAATTGTCTAGGACTCAGGAACACTCGTGTATATCCGTAATCCGTGCATATCTTTGATTTCTTGCTTGAGTGCCTAGAAAAATATAATTGTACTACATTAACAGAATAACAGTCTTTTAAAATTAATTTTTCTTACTTCATTGATCATCCGATGTTGTTTGATAGTATTCAATCCCTTGAATTCAGGAGCGATCACATTTATTTCAAACATTGCACCACATCCTCCTACAAAAATAAATTATAAATAATGCTGGTAGTTCTCAATTTCTCTTATGTAACATTGCTATTATATTCAAAAAGGGAGAATTATCTATTATTTAGATGGTTAAATATGCACAAAATATTATTCCTGTTGATAACAATATACTTCTATTATATACTGCGAATCAAAAGTATACGAGCACTTGGATTTTGGATGTTTCAGCATCTTAAAACAATTTTTCAATTAAACTAATATAATAACTATTCAAGTATTCAGTGATACTATTATGGTATTAGAATACTAGAATACTTTTAATCAATCATCATATCATTATTTTAATTAATTCAATCATACCATCTTTTCTAACATAAGGATTATTATCACTTTACCTGATACATCATTTACTTCGATAAGCTTGGCTTTAGGAAACGTATTCCTCAAAATTGCTATCATTTTTTGTTCAGCTTGTTTACCAGCCAATGCTCCATTAGGACCATTCCATACTCTCGATAGAAGCTGTAAAACTTTCATTTTATTCATCTTTCGCATTCTTGATTAGTTTCATTCATTTATTTCTTTTAAATGGACAAATGTTAGGAATTTCATTGAATTTAGGGAATGAATGATCAACGAATCGATTCGAACATATTAACAGGGAAAATTATATATAAATTTTCCTGGAAACTTGTTTTGTACCTACCGATATATTGCGAAAATTTGATATAAACACACGACCGAACATAGTCATTTAGGTAGGTCGTGTTAAATCAGACTTCGCTTGTTTCACTTTATTTTGCTTTATTCAAGTTTCCCAGTAAGAATTTACCCTGAAAACAAATGCGGAACAAAACGAGATCACAGTGCAGTTTCACAGAGACGAAACTCTGGTGTTCTTAAGGTTCTCATCAGTCTCATTCGGCGCATACATCGTGAACGTAGCTACATAGATACACCAGATACACTACTTTACCAGTATCGATAATGGCTGCATTGTTGCGCGCGCGAACGAACGTGTTTGATCGTGTTCGCTAGGCGCTCATGCAGCACGTGACCGAATTGTAAGTACAGAGCCGATTTTAGCAATATTGGCGCCTCGGACAAGATTATCGTGGTACCCCTTCAGGGGCTTAAAATTTTTAAGAAGAGAAGACAAGGTAATAATATCAAACCCAAGGTGTTGTAACACCTTGAAAGGGATGGTTCGGGAGGTGATTAGAAACAACTTTTTCCTTAGCGAAAATGTTGTCCGAGGCTTCGTTGAGGAGATATTAACGGAAAACACTGACCAATCAGAGCGCGCGGATATCGTTGGAGCGGTCGCGCGGTAGCGAAAGCTACGCGCTGAGCGGCCGCGTCAATGTCGATGGCATCGACTCGATGCACGTTGAGTCACACGAGAGCGGCCGCTCAGCGCGTAGCCTCCGCTACCGCGGGCGCTACATCGGTATACGCACGCTCTGATTGGTCGACGTTTTCCGTTATTATCTCCTCAACGAAGCCTCGGACAATATTTTCGCTAAGGAAAAAGTTGTTTCAAATCACCTCCCGAACCACCTTTTTCAAGGTGTTACAACATTCTCGGGACATGTATATCATCGTTTGCATAAATTCAACCTGCGTCGTTTGAACGATAATTGAAAATTCCTGAATTGTCGAAGGGACCCATAGATGGCAGCAAGGTCCCGTAACCCGTAACCTTGTCAGTGGCAGTTGCTAGGCAACGGGCAGAAGTGGACGCGGCGTGGCGGTTAAGTGACGATGCACGACGGCGACGGCGACGGAGACGGCGACGGCGGTAGCGACGCCGGTCCCCCCGAACTTGAATTAATATACCGGAGGCCAAGAATATCCTCGCAGTGCCTCGGGAATCGGGATAGCCAGAAACCAATCAGCATTACCGGAGTGACCCGCGTCGCGACCAGCTCGCTCCTCGCGTCGTGATTCGTTCCATCGATGCGTAAACCGTTCACTTGTTCGGCCCGAACCACTCGCTCATTGGCATTTCTTCTCGCCTTCCTTTATTCTTCCCCTCCCCCCCTGCGGATAGGCCGGACGAATGCACGGCTAGCAAATGTGCACGTTGATACCGCGTCTAGTGCGGGTCATAGAGAAATATTAACTCTGCCTCGATAAAACCGGTTTCGTCGCCAACGAAGTGGTGACCTCCTCCTCGTGCACGAGAATGCTGTAAACTGTGACAAGTACTCTTTGGCGTTGCGTTCAGAGAAATCGTCGGTGCGCGTACGAACATCATCCCCGAAGGGGATCCGAGGTGAATTCAGGGATCGTTCGAGCCACGATGGACGAGGAGGAAATCGACGGCGTAAAGTCTCCCATCAAGAGGCTTGGCTCCACGCGGAAGCTGCTCGTCTTCAACAGTAAGTTACAGCCCACGCACTTGTGCGTCCCTTTCGCTCCGTCTCTCTCTTACTCTCTGTCTCTTGTTTTCCTTCTATCTTTATCGCCAAGAGAAAGTCAACTTTTTCTGTAACGATCGGTGGTACGATCGCGGTTCCAACTTCTTTCCTTCCCACTAAGCACAGAATTTGAAGATTATCCTCGGTGCGATTTATATTTCGAGCGCGATTCCGTCGGAAATATAATAACATAATTCTTCGAGGCGTAAACAAGTTTTCCCTTGGGTTTATTTTCAACTAGCTCGCGGTCTTCGCTCCAACGAACGTTTGAAAAAATTCGTTGAAATTCAAACGAGAGTTAAATAATAAGACTGTATTTATATATAGTATATTTTGCACTGAAACGTTTTTACATTTTTTTATTGAACATTCAAGAATTCTATACTCAGATGTCTATCTATATATATATAGTACATTTTGCACTGAAACGTTTTTACATTTTTTTATTGAAAATTTAAGAACTCTATACTCTTAACAATGTGCAATTGAAGGAATTTAATTTTGTTTTATTATGAAGGTTTTAAACAATTGCATTATAGTTCCATTAATCAAATGTACAAATAAATATAGTATACAAACAGTTTGTTAGGAAAAATACTACATAATATTGACAATGATTTTAGTAGAATTCAAATCTGTTGTAATTCTTGGTGTTTATTTTGAAGATTTTTATTTATGGCATTTAATTGTTGCAGAACTGCATGTCATATGAAAGAAAGAAGAGTTTTTTAAAAAGTATCGAAGAACTAAATAGCTACATCCCGCGTGGAATACTATTTATTTTATGTCGTTCGCATTCGACCGCGTGTTCTCCTTCGTGAATCAGTAGGTGATTATCTTTTGTTTTCCGTAACTCGGATGTTTCGATCGATATTTCCGATAGCTGTGGCCCGCGGTTTCTATACTGTACCAGTAAATATGTATTAATAACGCATTGGAGAGATTGTACAATTGCTAGATGCTAGTAAAAAGAAAATAAAGGGCAGAGAGGTGAATTTCGTTTTTCTTGATCGACGTATGTGCGATCATGTCGCACCTATGCCACTCGATAGGGACAAATGAGGTGCTTGCACGTCTTCCGTTTGAAATGTTGGCTCGACGCACTCGAAACTGCCTCGTCTGCATATTAAAGTCGTGGGAAGCAACAGGGATCGGCTTCACGGCATTCTGTATTCTGTTTAATATCATCCTTCTATTATCCGGAACAGTGTTTACGAAATTTTACTTTCCAATGGACACTTTTAACAAAAAAAAATATTTTTAGTTGACATTCTGTCAACTGAGTAGAATTCATCCCAATATTACATTTTTTTTCCTACCAACATTACTAACATTCACAAACTCTAAAGTTCTCAAACTGATGAACATTAGAATGTATCTGTATAAGTTTAATAGTAACCAAATTTGATCTATCATCATTTTTTTATTTGATAATTGAAAAGTACTTACTCATCGTTTTAGTGCAAGTCTCAACCTGATGGACATTACAATTTTGTCTATACAGGGTGTCCCAAAAATGTTGTAACAGCTTGAAAGGGATGGTTCAGGAGGTGATTTCAAATAACTTTTTCCTTAGCGAAAATGTTGTCCGAGGCTTCGTTAAGGAGATATTAAACGAAAACCCCGACCAATCAGAGGGCGAGTATGCCGGTTGAGCGTAAGCTACGCGCTAGGTGGCCGCGCTCATACGCTACCGCGAGCGCTCCATCGGCATACTCACGCTCTGATTGGTCGACGTTTTCCGTTAATATCTCCATAACGAAGCCTCGCACAACATTTTCGCTAAGGAAAAAGTTGTTTCAAATCACCTTCCGAACCATCCATTTCAAGGTGTTACAACATTTTTAGGACACCCTGTATATACAACGTTCAGTGACCACCGAACCAATTTTCTCTCTTGTAGAAAGAAGAATTCTCTTGTAGTTGAACTACAGTAGTTCGTGGAAAGAAGAGGTTTGAGAAACACTGTTGTATTCTTTAATTGTCCCGAACGCATGCGCACAGTTGCGTTGATCACCACGGGCTCCTTCCTCGCAGTCGTGCGTGACTGGGTTGACTGTTTCCTCTATGCATTATGGCCTTTTGTGTTTACGTCCCGTACGGCTGCAACATTGTCTGTTATAATATCGATCCCGGTGACCTGGCAGCATACGAATTATTTACACTTGTAGCTTTCTCAAATATAATTACCAGACTGCGGATATTTATGTATTTATGACGAATGTAAATGTACGAGGATGTTTACAAACAACATTTTAAATAAAATGCACGCCATACCAAGGGTACAGGATAATGTTTTCTGACGAAGCTTAAATTATATACTCAGAAAAATTATTCGACATTTCGAGAATAATCAAACGAAAGTCCTTTCATTGGAAATGTTTTATGCTTTTCTTTGAAGAAGATAAAATGAAGGAGAAAGAACCGATGTTTCCTGTTCTCAGCGACAGATGTTTTTATGAACAGACCGTTTTTAGAGCCAAAGAAGGGTGCGCGTCCAGACTCGAGCCTGGCGCCGTGCTGGGCCGCGTTCAAGCTACATATGATTACTGAAGTTTTTCAAACAGGCCTGCCAATTAAAGAAAAATTTATTCACAGGAAAATTTTCACGTTTCGTGGTAGTTACAAATCGAGTTTGTTCTATTTGGATCGATTAAATTGTTTACTTTAATCAAATTCAATTTTTACATGATAAACATGTGATATTTTATGCATCATAGACGGCAAATAATACGACGAAAAACAGAAGGTTCCAAAAAAAAAAAATATATATATATATATACATGTCGAATCGAGTAACCTCCTCCTTTTCGAAGTCGGTTAAAAAATAGAAATAAAGTTTGTATTGGTAGGGGTAGAAATTAACTCTGGGTTTTCGCGTTCAATCGTTTATAACTCAGTGTAACTCTAGGTGGAAATATTTATTTCATATTTTACTAGCAGGGAGGGAGGGAATATTAAAAGTTGCATGGTTTTTCTTTATAAATAAATGGTATGTTTACCTTAGAAAGGCACCGAATTAATTTCTACAGCTAATATTTAATGTAAAATTATTATTATTGAATTTGCACGCTTATGTGGACGAAGGTCGGAATCCTAAACGATCCGTGGCTTTAAAATAGCGGTACTACGTAATGATCACATGAATAGAGGTTCAGTTTTAGAATAGTCGCACGCTGAATGAACTTCGCCTACTATAGCTACCCACGGATTCAGGGATTTCGCTTCACAACTGTCACCTTGAAAATCTAGTAACAATAATAACATTGGAAGTGGCCGAAAGAAAAACGATTACAGTTGCAAAAAGTAAGAGTTGAGTAATGAACATGAACAAATAAAAATGTAAGCCTTTTCTTCAAACACAGAAGTGTTTTCTTAATTTTGTTTACTTTATGCTCGTTTTCTCTTCGTATGATACAGTACGATGGTTTTCTCTGAAGGTATAATCTCAATTTCAATTTGGAACGCACAATAATCGTTTTCCTGTGGGATTCTTCAATTATTATCGTTATATAGCGTGACAAAAAGTTGGCATCCATTTTTAAAAATAAAAAAACGAACTTTAAGAGATTGGCTAGAAAACACAGAAGCTTATATTATATAGAGATTTGTATAGTATAGAAATTTGTCATAAAAGGACGCTGAAATAAATACAAACATAAAGCATATTAATTCCTCGTCAAGAGTGCCTGGAATTAAAAGTAACATAACATAAAAAAAAAAAACGTTTTAAATTTCAAATTTTAATCTCTCACGCTAAGCGAAAAAAAAAAGGTAAGAACGCGAGGACAATAGCGCAGAATTACGATATTGTAGAAAGCGCCTGAAAGCCACATCCCCTAGCGACACCACTGGAAATAATAGCAAGTGAAACGACGCGAGAGAGGACGGCTGCGCCGTTAGTAGGGGAATCAATGAGTGTTACTCGACTCGCGGTACGTGCTTTTGTCTCCCTCCTCGTCGCTCTCGTTGAGATGTGCTCTGTACACTGTGGGCTCCCGGCGCGTTGTTCTATATCTATAGAAGGTAGATTCCAACCCTCTAAGCGTGACCGTGACTGTGACTCTGATCAAACCGAGTGCGCCTGTCCACCACTAGTGTGTACGCTGGCGCTGGCTGCACCTCTATTCGCTCGTCCTGCCTGTCACCCGTCTCTCCACGTGGTGCACACAACTCTCGCGTTCCACGCTCGTTGTTTAACACGACACACGTGCAGTCACACGGCGTGTCCGTGTCACCCGCAGGTATATCTATACCTAGGTCGCTACACCCGTTCCTTTAGCACATAAAAACTGACACCGAAAGCTACGCACACCGATTGCATCGCGAATATGCAGTCAGTCTCGTTAGTATTCGTACATTCTATGTCTCTATCGAAGAAATTTGTCGAAATTAAATGACGGGCTCTCGATGTTTTCAAATAAATGATTCGTTATAAATATGTATGTAAATAGTCTTCGCATATAGATCTTCATATATAGTCTTCGTATATTTATAATAAAAAATTTATTTAGAAACATCAAATCTATCATTCAATATCAACAAATTTTATTAATAGACACAGAGTGTACAAATAGTTACGGAACTAACTGTACATTACTTTATCTTGATGTCGATACAATGGTCACACACGATATCGTAAACAAAAACTATTTTCAACGAAAATAAGAATCGACGTCAAATGACAGCGGTAGTTGTTGGGAAGGGCTGCTCCACACTCCCCTCTCCCCCCCCCCCCTCTCATATTATCAACGGGCGCAAAACTACTTTAATACGTTCGTTAGAGGTTAATCGCAATTGCGAGGTCAGATTTCGAATTAAAATTACAATCGCGAGTATTAATGGACCAGTAACAATCGCTGCGGGCGATCCTATAGCAACAGAATTCAGTTCCAGGATTTCCAACACAGGAAACGGATAACGATCGCGTAGATCCAAAAATATGGAAGATTCGCATTGTATCCATACGACAGTCGTGGGAGTCGGGGGAGGGTGGATACGGTCGATTTTGCGGAGGGTTCTTTTATTTGGCCAACATCGGTG
Organism: Hylaeus volcanicus; assembly: GCF_026283585.1. Lineage (NCBI taxonomy): Eukaryota > Metazoa > Arthropoda > Insecta > Hymenoptera > Colletidae > Hylaeus > Hylaeus volcanicus. Next base: position 2,966,300 of record NC_071977.1, on the reverse strand, counting down.
GTGTTCGAGGCTGTGGAGATCAGTCGTCGGCCAAGGTACAAGAATCCTCTGCGTTGGAGGATGCAGGGGGTGGGTGGGTTGGCAGAGAGGAACCGGTGAGCTGCGCCTTCGACGGGAATCGAGGGAGCGCGACAGAGAGCCACTGACATAGAACGGGGACGGAGTACCAGGGGAAGAAAGGGAGATCCGGACAAAGAGAGAACGAAGCCGAAAGGGTGGGAGACCCGAGCCCGCGTGAAGGAGGGGGAACGCGTAGCGGGCGAGAAGGAGAGGGAGATATACGGGACCGAGGGAGAGGGAAAATCCGGTTGCCTGGCGACGAGCCATCTAGTTCGATCCCAGCCAGCCGACCAGCCACCCTCTGGCTCTGTAGGAGCAACGGGAGAAGGCGAGCATCGTTTCGTTTCCTTGTCGTTCTTAAATTTCCCAAAACTACCGCGCCTTTGTTTCCGTCGGTTTCCGTTGTGGCCATTTTGCCCCGTTTCTCATTCCATGGGGGATACGTTTTCGCCGCCGTACGTGCGCGTTCCTCGCACGACGGTTTTCGGTTAGCCTGGGGTAAAAAGGTGCACGGTTTCAAGGCCGGCGAGCTAGCGTGCAACGTGTCCCAGAACGTGTGTGAATCGGTTTTGAAACAGTTTTAACGAAGAGGATGAGAGTGACCCTTGCGGCGGCCTGCGGGGGGAGCCAGGCCTGAAGGGAAGAAAACGAGAAGCAGGAAGAGAAGGACCGAGGTAGAGGGAGCAGGTGACAGAGAGAGAGAGAGAGATAGAGGACGGTACGTGTAGACCAGCACACATGTGTGAAGATGATCTCGAGGCGAGGTGAGACCGATAACCGGATAAGACGTGGAAAATGAGGCTGGGATCTTCGAGATACCCGAATCGCAATGGAAACCGATGAAGTGCTCGCGTTCGAACGCTGCGAAAATAAATAGTGCCGACATCTTTCAAACGGATCCCTCGCCGAGATGCATCGCTGCATCGTCTCCCGTGTTCTCCGTTGCAACGATTGGAATCAATGTCGATCGGTCGAATCGAGTCTCGAATTGCCATCGAGGAGCTAGAGTCTCCCGAAAATTCGATCGAGAAATTGCGAAGTTCGCGTCTGATGGATTTCGATCGTACGCATCGCGTTTGGAATCGATTGAATCGATACTCGAGGCGGAGATCGATCGAGAAGTTAACGCGGTCGGTCTAGGGAATATTTTTCCGACGAACGGAGGAAGAAGGTGGCCCATCGAAGGAGCTTGCCAACTGTAACGGAACTCGTGTCTTTTTTCACCCTGTTGAGGTCTGCGCTTAGCCCAGCAACATGTTCCAGTGTATTATTCAGCAGAGAAACGGATGGATTCATCCTTATAACACTGACACCAAGGACGTATTCCCAGGTACGATTCGTTTGATGCAAATACGTCACTGTTTACTCGATAGAAACTCACCGTCAGGCTAGTCAGGGGATGAAAGGACCAAGAGTGAGAGAGCGATATCATTTTGTTCGACGCACAGTGCGACTGAATTATCGAGTTACAGACGTATAAATCGAGGTTTAGTTATCGTTGTCGAAATATTCAATTGTTGTGATTATAGTTTAGGTAAAAATATTTACAGTCAGTGTAATAAGTATTCGTACAGGAACCAATTCGAAATAAAACTTCATATATTTATTTTATTAGTAAATTTTAGGGGAAGAAATAATTAACCAACATTCCTACATATTTTTAGAGTAGAATTTGCGTAAATTAAAGTTTATTGTTTTTAATGTTAACCTCTTATGTATTTCTTTTCTTATTAATTTTATTTGAAATTTGTTGCTGTACGAATTCTTACACTGACTGTATATTACATTTTGGTACGTCAAGATATTAATCTTCTAAATTCTTAACCTTATTTCCGTTATAATGAATTTATATGCATATCAGTCTCAACCTGATGGACATTGCAATGTAATTGTTCTTTTTCTAACAGATCACAATCATAGATACTTGACGATTATCACGCGTAGAAATTATTTTATCTAATAAATTAATTATTTAATCGAACTTTTTTCATTTCTCGATTTTTGTTCGCTAACGTCGCACTGTGCGAGGTACAGTCCCGTGCAAAAGTCTTAGGCCATTTACGTTACAATTACATCTTTTTCATATTTATTGCTAAAGAAACAGTATAACGGTATATATTGATTTTGCTTATACAAGGTGTTTCGTTTAAATCGGAACGGTTAAATATCTCGTGAGAAGTTGAAGCTCCCAAAAAAATGTTTTCAAGTGTTTCGACAGTTCAAATTTTACAAGCAATTGTTTATGCGCGTAAGAGTGGAAATGGTCAATTTTCAAGATTTTTAAAATCTGTTTTTTCCCGATTCTTTAGAATCGTTTATACCCGTTTGTACCGCTTTTCGTCTCGTTTCTACCTCGATAGTTTAAATTTTACAAGCAATTGTTGATACAGTTGAATTATAAAATGTAAACTATCGAGGTACAAACGAAACGAAAAGCGGTACAAACCGGTACAAACGATTCTAAAGAATCGGGAAAAAATAGATTTTAGAAATCTTGAAAATTGACCATTTCCACTCTTACGCGTATAAACAATTGCTCGTAAAATTCAAACTATTGAGGTACAAACGAAACGAAAAGCGGTACAAACAGGTACAAACGATTCTAAAGAATCGGGAAAAAACAGATTTTAGAAATCTTGAAAATTGACCGTTTCCACTCTTACGCGTCGAAACAATTCCTTGTAAAATTTAATTATTTAAATTTATATTATTTGTAATTTCCCTATTATTATTCTTTCATTTGATGATCGAAAATTATTACTCGCCATTGTGGTGCAAGTCTCAACCTGATGGACTTAACAATTAATCAAAATGGAATTTAGGAAGTTGCTAAAAATTTGATGTGTTATAAAAACCGATATTATAAGCCTTAAAAAAAAAAAAAAAAAAAAAAAAATTCCTGATCGTGTCGTTGCTGAAATATAATTCATCAAAATTTGAAAGAGAACGTAGAGAAGTTGCGCGGTGACAGTCAGCGTTGTTAACACCATCGTTTCTCGAGTTCACGAACGTATCTATAGATATATATTTATTGATTAGATACGGATCGATTTATTGCGGACGCGAGCGAAAGCAATAAGACTGTACTTGGACGAAACTTTCAAAATAATATTTTTGAACGTGACTATCTCGAAACAACTACCGTACAGTTTTGTCCGTTTTTTTTTTTAATTCTTCTGTCTCAGTGGTATTGTTTTGCATTTTGTTTGCGTTATACAATACTGGAAATAGTAGATCGGCAGGAACACCTAACGCCACTTGCGTACTCTGCGAACGTCATTCTAAACGTATAGAATTTCTGTTGTTACGTAGGAACGTACTTGGAATGAAACAAGAAAAACGAAACGATAATAAATAATCTTGGATAACGGGCTGGCAGCGTCGTTTGATAAAATACTCGAAACAATTTGCAAATAAATACAAATTCCTGGCGTTAACCTTGTCGTTATCGTCAGTCAAATAAATGCGGTTAACGCTATCGTGAGACCGCGGATGCTTATACAAATTCATATTTATATATACGGATGTACATTTAAAACTTGAACGAAAGTATATCTTGTTTTTGAAATATTTTTTTATTACGTGATCCATTTTTAACTTTCCGATTTATAGGGAAGTTATTGTATTCGTTTATATTTCATTTGTCTTTGTATTCATTTTGCACGCGTGTCTCTGAGATATATTTACATATTAATTTGCTTGGTCGCGAATCGATGAAGATTTTTTATCTAATTCTGTTTTAGTGCAGTACTTGGTAAATAATAATGTACGTTAAAATAACAGGGATTTTTTTTCTGATAGTAAGAACTATACATACATATTCTTTTGTATACTTGTGTACTTCTTTGGAATGTGTGACTAAAGAAATATGAAAAATTTGCATGATTTTTTCTTAAATAAAATATATAAATAAATAAGATAAATTTACCTTACAAACGCACGGAATTCATTTCCAAATTATACAAAGAATTATTAATGGAGAACAATTGCTGAATTTTATCCTTTAATGAGATAAAATCAAGTCGCATGTTTAATTACAAAACATTCTTTATTTTAACATTCTTTCGTTTCCTTCATTTTTATCAAACGATTAAAATCATACTGGATAGCGTTCTCACAGTCTTTCTTTCTGTCGCTTTTTCCTACTTCTTTTAAAGTTGAACGCACTGGAAATTGCATTCTAAATTCCAAGACAGTGCAAATATTTGCGTTGATCGAAAACCTCAGATTTAATGCAGATTGTATTGTTCATTGTTTATCCATTCTCGTACAGGTATCGCAAATTAACTGTTCTAACGATGCGAAGAGAACAGCAGCGTAGGTAGAACAGTAATTTAATTTCCATTGAAGCGCGGTAATTGTTTTGTCAGATCCCCCTTAATTATTAAAATATTCAGCCCTTGCATACATTTTTCATTAACGATTTTGCGTATTTATTTATTTCTATCCGAGTGTACAGGGCGCACAAAACATATTAAGTATGTAAAAATATAAAAACATACTCAATGATTCGTGAAAGTGAATTTTATGCATTTATGATACAAACTAACATAATAAATACATGGTAAACATAACCAAAAGGTACGTGCACTTATGGAAAACGGAATAAAAATATTATTATTATATATTAATTGTAGAATATATTTCACACACGTTATCTATATTTTTTGATCGTTTTCCATGGTACTATAAATCATAAATGCACGAACTATGCAGTCTAGTTGTAATTTAAATTCAACTATCTAAAAATGTTACGCAATCTTTTTCCTACGATTTATTTCGAGCACTTGTCGCAGCGAAATAAATTGATAAATTTAAAATAAATTATAGTCGTCATACCAAGTTCAGATGGTTAACTGAATTGTTCTGTTCCATTGAATAAACCATTTCCCACGACCATCGTCGCGCTCGCATACCTACTCTGTTCCAGGAGTCATGCCATTTCGTTTCCCAATGAAATTTACAATTTTAATGGAATCGTTCGAGACCGAGACTTAGGTATCGCTCTAATGTCTATAGTTCGAAACAAAAATTGTAATATTATTTAATTTCTAAATATTTATATACAAAATTCTTTTTTAAATTCCAGACCGTTTCTAAATAAACAGATGAAATGTCAATAATTCATTTTATCACTGTAACAGTGAATCTATCTGATGTTATTTAATTTCCTTTTGTTTCCTTTCGATACGTAATCGACTAAATTTTCGTTGCGGGTCTATCCAGAGGACATCGCACTATCTTTTGGCCTCGTATTACACCGCAGTTTCTAGCTTGGTCACTTACACGCGAACCGCGGCACAATTGTGACCAGTCCGTGTGTATCAGAATTGAGATAACGAAAAGCAAACCGAGCCAACGACGCAATAACCATTTAACGCTTCCCTTCAATTCGTGCAGGAAGGAAGTTGATAGAGAAACGTTGCGCTGCATATCAATTTGCGTGCATGTCGTGTGCGAAAAATTTGCCCTTTCGCTTCTAGTGTCAACTTAATTACAGGGTACAGGACAAAATGGCCGAAAATCTCCAATAAAATAACAGAAACCAGATAACGTTCGCGTAGCTTTTGAAGATACAAATGCGTTAGATTTAAACGCGTAGAACTTTTTTGAAAATATTGTTTTATTTAATTAACAAGGGAACCTTACGGATCTGATTTTTATTTTGATTTTGATTTTGATTTTGATTTTGATTTTGATTTTGATGAAATCATTTTAGGTTATTCTAGAACATTAACAAGCATTGTGTGCAAAAGGAATTGTGTCAATGCCTCCTCGGTTTTGAGAGAAAAAAAAAATATATAAAATACTGTACGAATGAGAGACATTTATATCAAAATTGCAAAATTGCTTAGCGAAAATGTTCTCCGAGGCTTCGTTAGAAAGATATTAACGATAAACCCTCGACCAATCAGAGCGCGCGGATACCGTTGGAGCGGCCGCGGTAGGCGTGGATACGCACTAGGCGGCCGCGCTCATACGCTATCGCGAGCGCTCCACCGGCATCCTCGCGCTCTGATTGGTCGGCCGCCTAGCGCTACACCGCGATACGCGCGCTCTGATTGGTCAGTGTTTTCCGTTTATATCTCGTCAACGAAGCCTCGGACAATATTTTCGTTAAGGAAAAAGTTGTTTCAAATCACCTCCCCAACCACTCCTTTCAAGGTGTTACAACATTTTTGGGACACCCTGTATAGATACATAGTAATATCGTAGAAATCAGATTGAAAACTTGGAAGGTTAATGTAACAAAAATAATACGTGTACATTTTTATATATATAATATACGATATATAATTTTATAAATTTGTTGTCTACCAAACTTTGTATAAATACACAAGCTGCAATGGTCATCAGATTGAGACTTGAGTTGTGTATACATAGTATATGTAGGTTCATCGTAATGGGAACGGGTCGAGAACTTCGAAGGCAATTCTAACAACAATAAGTGAAAAAATATATCCGGTCAAGGAGGTCAAAAGCACCCTTAGACCGATTTCGATTTGCCATGATATATTCAATAGGTTATAAAAAAAGACTAATCTGTGCCAAGTCTCAAGTCTCTATCTCGACTGATGGAGGAATAAACAGAAAAAAATAAAGATCACATTTTGACCAATTTCGCTCGACCTACTGCATGAAAAATTTTGAAAAATATCAGAGATATTTCAGTCAGCGAGTTACGTGTTCCGGAATTTTTTCAAATTCCTCAATACAAAATCTGAGCTGCGAAAAGTAAAAAACGCAACAAAAAAAAATATGAAAAATTTCGGTTTTTGCACGGTTTTATAATAAATTTCTGTAAAACCAAAAAACTAATTAGAAAAGAAACATCTACGATTATTCGTGACACAATGAATTATTCTTACAATTTTTATATATTATATAATAAAGTATATTACATTAAATATATAATATATACATATTATGATTATTTTATATATTAAATATTATATTATATGAGCGACTCAATGAATTATGATTACAATTTTATTTATAATTAGCTGCATTCTGATCTAAGTAAAATTAAAATAGTACGTTCAAAAAGGTCACTTTCGAATTACGTATGTCGCCCTAGAGGCGCCACTCGAGCGCAGAGGGTTAACACAATTATTACGTAATTCCAATACAACTAAAATAATTTTCCCTCGGAAGTTTCTCAATCTCGAAATCGTCGTCAGCTCACCCCGAGCGAAAATGTCGTCGAGGTTTAAAAGCCGCACGCGCAAGTGTAAACGCAACACAAAGTAACAAAGTTAAGACGGATGTGTGCACGTACATGGAATATACATATCGTGCGATAATATATCCAGTAGGCGTAGAGAGGAAGGCGCGTGCGTGTAGGCCTTGCTGGTAATTGTCGTTAATTTAACGACAGTCACAACTGCCTGTCCTTACTGGTCAGTTGACGCGGCAAAGTTCCCTCTCGACTGGTCGGCCAATGTTATACAAGACTCTACGCCATTGTTTCACATTCATTCCTGTCGATAGTTTCTCATTTCAGCACTCTACTTCATAGGGTTATTGAGATCATTCGTTTATGTCGCTACTGATTTCCTTTACTCGGGTGATTCGTTTACATCTTTGCTGATTTCGTTGCTCCTTTTCGATAACTCGCAATATCTATACGTTCCGTAAGAAGCTGTGTCGAAATTATACAATTTTTATATATTGTTTATTTTAAAACAGTGACGGTTAAATCGAGGTAGGCTGATATAATTCGTATGCAATCAAATAACAATCGAGTGAAGTTTAGGTAAAATCCTACATTAAATAAATCCACGAAACAACTACCTTAAGATACCGAAACCTCCAAAATCCAAGTGTTAGTATACTTTCGATCTTATCTTCGATTGTATCTTCGATCTCAACTTCGTACATCTGAATCTTTAATTATACAAGAAAATTGCAATTTCAAATACTTCTCGCCAGTTTTAATACGTCAAATAGTGACACTTGCCGTACGACCTAAATTAAATCTCGACATCTCAGATCTGAATACGTATTTACACGAGAGAATCTCGTTTCGAAGTATTAGGTTGTCCCGAAAGTTTCTTTCGCGAGTTGCACTCAATTATTTGATGTGACCGTGTTTATATAAATAGGCAATCTAATTTCATAGATATTCATGTTGTAACGGTAATGGAGCAAAATGAATCGTGGACAATTCAGTAATGTAACATAAAACATAAAATATCGTGCATGTATTACTTATTAATAAAGCGAAAGAAACTTTTGAGACAACCTAATACTTTCCGCCAATATAACCTATCGAGTGCTGACTTCCCATATGCTACGATCTAGATTAACATCTCGACATCTTAGACCCGGCCATCTTCCCTCCGAACCCTCGATTGTACAATAAAAATCCCATTTCGAGTCCCTTATCAGCAATTAGAACCCATCAAGGGTTGTCTTTCGATATCTCAACAGTCCCATTAGCTGCGAAGGAGCAACGACCAGGGTCGCCTCGACGCCATCTATCGACAGGAATCGGTTTCCATCGAGTCTCGACGGTCGCGTTCGGTTCGCAGTCGCATTTCGGCCAGCGTTCCTCATATACTGTGTCGTGTTCGCGAGTTGTTTTTTTCCCGCAAAGTCGACATATTGACCGATCGTCAACCGTACCTTCTGTCGCGAAAGCCATACTGGTGTGTGATTTGTGGTACGAGCAGTGAGTTGTGACCGGAGAAAGGACGCGTTTATAGTGAACGTTATTTCACAATGGGCCACGATTACCGAACTTGCATGCGAGTGCCCTCGTGTTAGAAGTTCGCTGATCAAAACAATTCTGTTTCTCGTGTTCCGTGCGACATTGGGTGATGTGTGTTTAGTGAAGTTTGGCCGAGTCTAACGTTCTCTGGTCGAAGTAGAAATGTGAGACGTTTACAGAGATTTTCGGGGAGATGCTTGCATGCAAAGCGACCATAAGGCAATTTAAAATTTTTGAACGATTTGTTGGGTTTGTTTCGAATATCTCTACTTGGTTATCTGGTTAGGACGATATCTGATCCGATCTGTTTACTACGGTATCTATTTAGTTGCTTGGTTCTTGCCTGTGGAAGAGTCAGGACCGTTGTTTTGGAAATGAAATGAAAATTTATCGACTCAATGTTTTGTTTACATAAATAAGTGTACCTTTTTTTTAAGTAAGAATCACATTGAAACAGAAAGTTTTAGTACGAATTGAGAATTTCGGTGAAATTGTTTTGGTGAATGTCGAAGAACATTATACGTACAAAACGAATGACATTGACAGTAATTATTGTTCTATTGAATTGATTATAATTAATGTTTTGTTGAAATAACGTTAGAAGAATGTTGAGTATACTTATATAAAATGAATAATTTAATATTATTTAAACGATTATAATTTATTTATCATTGAAGTATCTCGGGTATATTTAGAAAAGAAAATCGAAAAATTGTGAATTTAATTATTATCGAATCGTTACAAGTACTAGTTACAAAAATAACGAGTTTATCTAGGAAATTACCGATAGCTTAAAATATTAAAATATTACGATTTAAACTTCAGAAATCTTAAAACCAAGAAAATGTAGCTTTGACATTCGTTATTAATTGCTTACAGCTGTGAAGTACAATATATCCTTAATATTTGACCCCCTAACGTGGCTTATCACATTATTAACACGCTCACCGTCACGTCGCCCACATGTGGATGACAGGACTTTACTATACAGGGTGTTCCAAAAATGCTGGCGGTCCTTGAAAAGGGTGGTTCGGGGGGTGATTTGAAATAACTTTTTCCTTAGCGAAAATGTTCTCCGGGGCTTCGTTAGGAAGATATTAACGAAAAACCCTCGACCAATCAGAGCGCGAGTATGCCAGTGGAGCGGCCGCGGTAGCGTATGAGCGCGGCCGCCTAGCGCGTAGCCACGCCCACTGCTGGCGCTCCACCGGCATACTCGCGCTCTTATTGGTCGGTCGCCTAGCGCGCAGCGTATGCTACTGCGGGTGCTCCACCGGCATCCTCGCGCTCTGATTGGTCGAGGTTTTCTCTTAATATCTCCTCAACGAAGTCTCGTACAACATTTTCGCTAAGGAAAAAGTTGTTTCGAATCACCTCCCGAACCACCCCTTTCAATATGTTACAACATTTTTGGGACACCCTGTATAACATAATTTCTAATGCGAGATGTTAAAGAAAAGAAATCCGGTTAATATTCACGAATTCCGCTAACGTTATAAAAATAAATAATTCCCTAAGTCTCAGTAGTCCCCAAACAAAGTTCGATTCCCCTAGAAATGTTCGTAAATATTCACGCGTCGCTAAACGTGTTAAATATCGTCGATTTGCAACCTGGAAAAACAAGATTACGGGTTAGAATGTCAGTTCGAAAGCAGCATTTGGGTGTTTCCGTTCCTCCATGATATAAAACGGTCTATTAAGGCCATACTTGAAGGCAATTTAAAAATAATTCTCTGCGTAGCCATCGCGCTGTGAAAACTGTGTCCGTTGCTCTTTGAGAAGTTTACGCAACAACGTGCATCATTATCTGGAGCCGATCAGAACCGATAATCGCGAAGCATAAGCTCGCGATATGGCAACTTGCCGTTCGAGAGAGTTGCATTCTATTAACAGAATCCTTTCTCAGGCTATAACGGGCGCCGGGAGCTCACAGGAGCAACAGTTTTTTTTATGCCACTGCGCTTTCAAGTTTCTCTGATAATATTCCAAAGCAGAACCTTTGTACGCTTTGTTGACCATGAAAAGATACTTCGAAACATTAAACTCTCTCAAAGCGACATTTTTTTTTTCCCCCTCTCGAAATCTGATTTTTACTAGGAATTCGCCGATGTTTTTCTACGCGGACGTTACTCACGGAAAATGTTCAAGTTTACAAATACGTTAGGTCCTCGGGTATCGCAAGTATAACCTCTCGAGGGATGAATTTTAAATGCATCTTTATTTCGCTGTAATTGAATATACACGAAACAAAGAAATTTTTATGCGTACATTTTTAATACACAAATATGCTTTTTCACTTTGGTACGGTATCTATTTTATTTTTATAACCCATTGGGATTGTAAGTAATGGTAATTTTAATATAAAAGCAAACGCACACGAAAAGTAATTTTCGTGGAAGGTAACAAGTTTTATCTCATTTACAGGCTTGTCGTATTTTGTATTATCTTGTTATTATATTTATTTTCTCAGTGTCTTATCAAAGGAATTCATTTCCTGTGATGAAAAAATAAGATTGATATATAATTGTTATTTAAATTCAAAATTATAATTTCACAAGCTATTTACGAAAAATTAATTTTCTTAAATTTCAGACATGTTAATAAAAAAAAAACCAAATTGCTTAATATCTGAAAAAGGATCGATTTTATAGAAAATTTGTATGTAACATATTTTGTAGGTAATTTAATTTTCCAAAAAAGTGCACCTATGTATAATTTTATAAAAGCCAATATTTGACGAATTATTTCCGAAAAACTGGTTTTCTTATGTGATTTCGCACCAGTTTTAATTAAAAATTTGATTCAAAGCTTTCTAATTCGAGAAATATTATTCGTACAAACTTTGCTTACAAGGTTTTTTTTTTGTATATAATTTTGTGCACTTCATTTTTTTCTTAATTTTTGTAATTAAAAATTGTACATTTAATGAACATTATTTTGGAAGGGAGAAAAAAATGTTTTCTCATATATTTAAAATAGAAAATCGTATTTTTCGACAAGCCAAGTCTGTAATTGAGGTAGAAATTTTTTATCTTGCACGTAAATATTTGTGTTGTCATCTACTATCAGTTCTCCAGTCAGCACTTTACAAAAACAATATTGCTCTAAAATGGCACAGCCTGATACACATACGCGTCAATATCCCTCGAGAGGTAAATTGTTGCAGCCTTAATCATTGCACGCGAGCCTCGATTGTTGTACAATGTCGACGAGTGGAAAGATTGGTCGCCAAGCAAGTCAACTCGTGGATGGTAGTGGGGATAAGTTCTGTTAATCTTACTGGATTAGCTACCTTCATTATTGCAGAAATTTTCTCTCCACTAATCAAGGCTCCTCCAGGAGGATTTCGTACCACAATCTAGGAAACTGTATTAAAAATTTCATTAGACAGACAATATGATGAAATGAAAGAATATTGATTATAATGGAATGATAAACCTTGTTAAACCTCGAATGATAAATCTTGAATACCTACAATAATCTAGGATCTACTGTGTTCAATTAAAAATTAAACAATGTGCACACTGAACATATATTCTTTAATATTATCTTTTTAAATTTAATAAGAAAGTCACGTATCAATTGATTAGGTGCAGAAATTAATTCTTTACCTTTACATTCAATTGTTTATAATTATAGTTTAAGTAGAAATATTTATTAGACATTTTGTTACGTTAAATTGGCAACCTTCTAAGTTCTCATTCTGATTTCCATTATGACGAATCTATGTACATACAAGTCTCAACCTGATGGACACTACCCTTGTAACAAACCATCGTGTTCCTTTTTTGTTGATTGTTTATCGATTCAAGACACTCTCAAAAAAGTGTTAAAATTGTAAATTCTTCTACCATGGATAACTGAAACAAATCAATCGAAAACAATAAAATCTTCAGGTCCATTATAAACGCTACAATTCATTCAACCACAAATATTTACCAACGTCATTATCATTATCGATTCTCAAACATGTAGCACGCGTCACACGCTATCGCTCCATTATCAACCCATTACATAATAAATCTGCGATTAGATTACTTTCTTCTGCTTTCGCATCGTGTTTCCCTTTCCACTGTAAACGTATTGCATCCGTGTGTAGACGAGTCTACAGTTGACAATAATCACGAAATCTAGATCTGCTATCGGGTGTCGAGTGCGAGGAATATCAGAGATCTCCACGAGTGATTCGGGTGCAACGCTAGCTACCAACCGGAATTGGCAGATTTCTTAAAACTGGATGTAACGCGTGTCGATTACGATTGCCGAAATACGGTGAACGTGTTGTGTGCGATCTGCTGCGACGATACACGATTGGGGTACGGTGCGAAAAAAAGTGAGCGCAGGAAGATAGCAACATCAACCGTGGACGGATAACGCAGAAAAATGTTCAAGCTCGCTGGACGTCAAGAATGGGAAGCTTTGACGAAAGGTAAATGGCGTAGCCGTTTACAAATCGTTTTTATAATTAAATAATTATTAGTTTAATCCCTGTCCTGATCAAAGTCAAAGTTCGAGTCAATTAGTTCATAAAGGGAGTATATTTTCACTTGGAAGTGAATAGAGACGAACACGTACTGTGTGTCACGATAGAAATGCGCACGGAATGTTTTGTAAACAGTCTTGCTACTCCAGACTAGAGACCCTCTAATCAGTTACGAAATAACCAGATTCTAATTAGCCATCGCTATTTTTCAGCTGAGTAATCTATACAGGGTGTCCCAAAAATATTGGAGGTTCTTGAAAAGGGTGGTTCGGGAGGTGATTTGAAACAATTTTTTCCTTGGCGAAAATGTTGTCCGAGGCTTCGTTAAGGAGATATTAACAAAAAACCCCGACCAATCAGAGCGCGCGTATCGCGGTGTAGCGCTAGGCGGTCGACCAATCAGAGTCCGAGCATGCCGGTAGAGCGCCCACGGTAGACTATGAGCGGCCGCCTAGCGCGTAGCCTACGCTCCACCTGAATACTCGCGCTCTGATTGGTCGGACGCTTAGCACGTAGCGTACGTTACCGCAGCCGCTCCACCAGCATCCTCGCGCTTTGATTGGTCGGGTTTTTTTTGCTAATATCTCCTTAACGAAGCCTCGGACAACATTCTTGCTAAGGAAAAAGTTGTTTCAAATCACCCCCCGAACCACCCCTTTCAACGACTTCCAACATTTTTGGGACACCCTGTATAGTCATACTTCACACTACGTTAATCGTATCGCGCTACCGAATTTTCGATTACCGATCGTTTCAATTAATTAGTGTTCGTGGTATAAAAACAACACAACACAAAGAATTCATTTATCGTTACGGTGAAATACTTTTGTTGAAAAATAATGTTTATTCACAAACTCGTGGAAGCATGAGACCAATTTTGGATTTAGGCTACCATGTTAACCTAACATCTATTCCCATCTTTTTCGCTCGCTTTTTGATCGACCTGTACTCTGACATAACATGCGTGCAGCAAAGAGCGTTTATTTACCTCCTTATAGGCGTAGACGGCTCGATTAATGCGTTTTAGCCCCTTTGTAGGCTTGGGAATCCCCTTTCCAGTTGGGGAATGAATCACACACCATGGTAGTATAGATAATCGATACGTTCTGCGGTGAATTTGAGGAGAAAATTCTCGGGATTTATAAAAAAAAAGGGGGGATCAATACTCGAGGAAAGATCATTCTTCAAGATCTTTCATTAGAAAGATGAAAGAATATCACTAGAATATCAGTTTACTAGTATATTTCCAGATCAATCAGCGACTAAGCTTTGGAGAATTTACTTATATTTCTATTTATTTATATTGAAAGCTTCATTTATAGAATTTCCTTATAAATTGAATTCTTTGTAAAGATAGTGGTGAAACTTTAAAGAAACATTTCTGTATATCTATTTATTTACATTCACAGCTTTATTTATAGAATTTTCTTATAAACTGCTTTCTTTGTAAAGATAACGGTGAAGCTTTAAAGAATTTACTTATGGTAACAGCTTTATTTATAGAACTTTTTTATAAACTGCATTCGTTCTAAAGATTCTACCGACTTTCAAGTTTACTTGAGGATAAAACCAAAAATAAAAGATGTATTAAATCAATTCTATTTAACAATTAACAAAATAGATCTTTATATTTCTTATTTTTTTTTTCTCTTGCAGATATACGGCTGCAGCTGAACGAGCAGCTGAGATGTCTCGATATCAGGATGGAGGCGCAAGTTGCTCTTGTAGCAGAGCTGCAGGACTTTTTTCGAAAGAGAGCAGAGTTGGAGCTCGATTACAGCAAGTCTCTCGACAAAATGGCCAGAAGCATACAGCTGAGGCACAAGGAGCAGAAACAAAAGTATGTATTCTGCTATCAACATTGATTTTTCAAACATCTACCAAATTTCTTGCTTTATAACTTACTACATATGATACGCATCATTTAAATTCTCAATTTTTACCATTGGTAACACTAGAGCACTTGTATTTGAGCAAAAGTTGTTCAATGTGAGGACATTGTAAAGGTTTTGTGCATCAGTTTCATAAATGTTATTCTTAGAGAATAATACTTAAGTATTCTCTTGAGTATACTTCTTTTACAAATTCTCGAGGAAAATATAAGTAGGAATGTATAAGATTGTTCAGAAAGATCGAATGTATCGTGAACCGATCAATTCTCACCGAGAGTTTCAAAATTCTATCTAAGCTAAACCAATTTTTAGGCGCGAACAGTGGCCTCTATTCTCCAGCTACGCCTGCTGGCAGCAACTCATCAACGAGACAAAATCCTTGAGCAGAGATCATGCAGCTCTTTCAGAAGTCTACAGTACGCACCTCGTGGGTCGTCTCAATCAGGTGATGGAAGATGTACAACGGATATACAAGCGTGTAAGTGTATATATACTTTATCCAAAACTTATAGAAAGGATTAAATTAATATTTTGCCCAATGAATTTCAAAACAAAACGCAAGAATACAGAACTTGCATGTGAATCGATACCTGCGGTGACAGTATATGAGATTTTGTGGCTGTATTTAATGTCAAGAATGGGAACTACTTAAATTTAGAAAAATTTGAAACTTGAAATTTAATTTAGTCACAAAACAAAATTATATTCTTGTAAATATTGTAACGGGTTACTCTCGTTTTTCAGTGCCGTGAAATAGGGTATGAGACACACGAGGAGATCCTCCGAGTGCTACACGAGCTCCATACAACGATGAAGACATACCAGGCTTACCAGGCGGAGTCGAGGCAAGCGGAGACAAAACTCCGCGTCGCCGAGCAGCAGCGCACCAAACTCGAGGTAGCGATCGCTCCACCTGAGAAGCTTGCGCGCAGCAAGAAATACAAGCTCATCGAGAAGGAAGTAAACAAGGTATGCTAGAATCAAACTCAGATGTTTCATACCATCTAGCGTTAAGGGTAAAAATGATTAGGTTGCCCCAAAAATTTATTTCGTTTTATCAGTTAGATTAAACTTGGTTTAATTGTTTATTTCAGAGAAAGAGCAAGTACCAAGAAGCGAAGTTGAAGGCGCTCAAAGCGCGAAACGAATATATTTTGTGTCTCGAGGCATCGAATACGACGATACACAAGTACTTTGTGGATGACCTGTCGGATCTCATAGATGTAAGTTATATTTGGGAACTTTATTTTACAAAAAAGTCAGATATGATAGATATCTCTCTCTCTTATGATTGTACCCGTACAATCACTGCTAACACTCTTATTATTTTTCCAGTGCATGGATTTCGGTTTCCACAATTGCATTGCCAGGGCGCTGTTGATGCATTGCAGCGCCGAGGAAGGCAGACAACGTTCGTTACAGTCAGGTGCTGAACAATTAACTGCCTGTGTTGGTGCTTTGGACTCCAGGGCAGACAAGCAGAGGTTTCTGGAGTCTCACCATGCTGCTTTTATGATTCCAAAAAAATTCGAATTCCAAGGGCAACGAGGGGACGAGGTACTTATGGCAAGGAACTTTTCATTTTTTTTAAACTCATTATTTAAGTTTATGTCGGGACTTGAAGTATAGCAAAATGTAAGTCAGTGAAAGATCGAAAGTTTGCAAGTTTGAAAATTCACGTAGCATGCTGAATGAACGTTTTTGAAACTGCAAAGTTTTAATCTTTATTTTTTGTTACACTTACAAGTGTTTCCTAAAATTTTTGACTCGATTAACTCTTTCAATATAGAAATTTATGTTATGTATTATGTTTACTGTTACAGACTCCTGAGCCCGAATTGCAAAAATTATTGCATACCGAGATGGAACAACGACTAACGCAATTGCAACAAAGAGTAACGTCTTTAAGAACCGAGTCTGAAGAAGTTTGGAAAACTTTGGAAACGGCAGAAGCCAGCCTTTTAGAAATGTTGACTGCAAAAGACTACGATTGCTCCAGATATTTTGGAGAGAACGCTGTACCTACCTCGAGACCTCCCGAAACATTGCAAATTAAGCTTAGAGCCGATAGACAAGAAACAGAAGAATTCTACCTCACGGTATGTCCCACTATCAGCTTATCGAGAGAAACAAAATTTAGTTGGTCGATATTAATCGAGTCTGTCAGATGTAAGATGATAGCAGCTAGTATCTTCAAGAGTCAAATGACATACTAATACACTGTACAGCGTAACTATAGTATCACCTGATAGTTTCTCTATAATTTTTATTACTTCTAAAAATACACAACTTTTTGGACACTGGTCGTACTTTGTTACTAATGCTACATTTTAATTTATACCCTCGTCGGTTTAAAATTACACGGCGATGTTAAATGCAATCTAATTTTGAACGAATAAAAAGTAACATGTTCACTGAATTTTTACAGAAATTCCGGGAGTACCTTCTTGGAACATCAAGAATAGCTAGATTGGACGCGAAGCAAGAATACATACGACAGAGCTTGTTGGATGGCTCTACCGCGAGTGCGAATACGTCGATATCGACAACAAAGCAGAAGCAGGCCAGGAGGAAACGAATTGGTCGACTCCAAATGAACGGTCAGCCGAAATTGTTTGGTGGTTCGTTGGAGGAATATTTGGAAAGCACGAACCAAGAAATACCCCTGATCATGAAGAGCTGCATCAGAGTGATAAATCTCTATGGACTTCATCATCAAGGTATCTTCCGAGTGTCTGGATCGCAGGTGGAAATCAACAACTTCCGAGAGTGGTTTGAGAGAGGAGAGGATCCTTTAGCCGACGTGACAGATGCGTCGGATATTAACAGCGTTGCTGGCGTGTTGAAGCTCTATTTGAGGGAACTGAGGGAACCCCTTTTTCCTATCATTTACTTCGAGCACCTTATGGAATTGGCGCAGTTGGAATCGAAGCAGGAGTTCGTTAACAAGATGAAAGAATTGATATCGAGTCTTCCAAGACCGGTGGTCATTGTAATGCGATATCTTTTCGCCTTTCTCAATCAGTGAGTATTCAGTGAGTTGTTACAATTTTATTGTAAAGGTTTAAGCCAATTAGAATCTTAACCAATTGTAAACAAATTTATACAGACATAGAACCGATAACACGTTTTACTCTTCTGCATTAACGAAGAAACGTTCCTTTTTCTAACAGCCTCTCCGAATTTTCGGACGAGAACATGATGGATCCGTACAACCTGGCCATCTGCTTTGGTCCCACATTGGTTCCAGTACCCGAAGATAAGGATCAAGTGCAGTACCAAAATCAAGTAAACGAATTGATTAAAAACATCATCACCTTCTGCGAAGAGATATTCCCAGAGGACATTGGAGGTACTCAGTACGAAAAATATATTAGTAGAGAACCGGATGACGTGTAAGTCTACACTTCCTAACTTTGTGATTTGACTATATATTAACACTAAACTACCGGCCTATTTAAACAGTCTACAACTTGCAAAAGAATTATGTACGGATTTTTGTGTATGATATAAAGTCTGTAACTTGGAAAATGATTTTATAAAGATTTTAGTGTATATTTATCAAAGCTGACATTAATTTCTACATATTGTTAATTGATATATCACAAGCCTAATCTGTTCAACAACACAGTTAATAAAATTCCAGGAGGTAATAGCTGAAACTAAAAACTATAAATAGGCCTTCCGGTAGATAAAGTGTTAATTCTTGATTTTGATTTAAAAAAAAAAACCAATTTCTGAACGTAGAGATGTGGGCGACTCGCCGACGGACCAAGTTCAAGAAGATATGGACTCCGAGGTGTATCCATCCGAGGATGGTGAGTGAGAGAAATAAATTGCACGAGCTATAGCTCTGAATCCAATAGAGCGCCATCTACGTTCGTTTTGTGTATTCCCAGAATCTGAAAACCTCGAAGCCACAGCGCAATTCGATTTCAATGCAAGGTCCGAAAGAGAGTTAAGCTTCAAAAAGGGGGATACCTTGACTCTCTACACACAAGTCAGTAATGACTGGTGGCGAGGTGCTTTGGCTGGTAGAGAAGGGCTTATTCCCGATAAATATATTATGATCAAGATAAAGTAAGTGCGACTTAATCACACGCAATGGCAAATTATTTTCTGCGCAAATGCTTTTTTTCAAATACACATAACTAAACTTGACACGTTCGTTACCGCGCGCAGAAACAATTTTAACTCGATTTTCATCAAATTATACTTCTAGTATCAAATCTAGTATTCAAATCTAATAAGTGGGTGTAAAAGTCGGTCTTTTTAATGAATCACGTCGATCGGTCTTTTCATGAAAATTTTGAAACATGTACCAATATATAATCTCATTTAGATTCTGCATTATTAGTTTTGCATGTTTCGCATGGGGTAGTGATCTCTTTTTCTTTATACAGACACATCTCAGTCTTTTCTTAAATTTTATTAGAAAATGCTATGTCCTGATATATCGAAATAGGATATGGGTTGGTTTCAGTATCTAACAATAATAAAACGAGCTTTTCTTTGAATTCTAAGTAGGACATCTGCTGCAAAGCTTCTTTACAGATCGGTTAGTCTTCTTTCAATACCCTGAAACATTTGTCGTCGTTTGTTCAGGGATGAGGAACGCGAGAAGGAACTCTTGAAGTCGTCCAGCGAAGAATCAATGAGAAGAAGAACGTCCAGCTCTGCCGACAGCGTGCTCTCGAGCAACAATTCACCGCTGATGGGACCATCGAGCAATGCAGCTACTTGGTCTTCGGGCACCACGTCCGACGGCCCTGCAACCATGAACACAGTTGCGACAGACAATAGCAGCAACAGCGGCGTCGTTCCAGCAGTCGTTGCAAACGTCCCTTGCATCTCGTCCACGCAACCGATCATCAGTCGAGAGGTATTGGAAACTACTGTTTAGCATATGAACAACTCGTATTCGATTTTTTTTCTCTTCATAATTCGTTTGCTTTTTTACATTCTTTGCGGCGCACTCGGAAAATGTAAATTCTAGGCATAAGTGCATGGCTGTTGTGCTGTTATTCGTTCCCCTTTAAACGCAATAGCAACGAAAACGATTTTGAATACACAGTGCCGTTCTCAAGGCGCGGACACTCGTTGCCTGCATATCGCACCTCTTAGAAACCAGCATTGCTTTCTGTTTCGTAAAATTAGAATCGTTGGAAGCCGAAAGAACTTTTATTTTTTTTTTGAAGCTGTATCGCAGAGTACTTTTACGGAGGCGAAACAGCTGCGTTCTTCAGGTACCGATTCTTAGTATGTGTCTTCTAAGAAGAAGATTAAATTGCAACAAATATTGTCGGTTCTTGGTGGTTCAATTTGACTGAATTTTCACTGAAATCAATAGTCATCTAGCGATGATCAAACCAAATTAGCTATTGTTTGTTGTTTATTCAGATAAAAAGGCTACGAACTTAAACCTGTGTAGGTCTATTAATATATATATAAAATTACATACATGTATATACAGATCTTAACAATATTTTTCCTAGTATGTAATTTTTTAACTTCGCCAAATTCAAAAATCCTATCTAAACTTATTTTCATAATTACGAAGGTATTCAGGTGTTCCCAATTTAAATGCTGCACCCTATATTTATTTACCATATTTTTATTTATTCTTTAATCCTATTTGAATGGAAACCTTCAAGGAAGCATTACACTTTTGAGAATTCTTTGTGCTCATGAAAGCTTATCGTGTGTAATCTCTACCAAAATTTGCTGGATTTAGAATGTCCTTCCAAGGACATCCAAGTGCAAAGGGTTAAACTTTAAATATTACACTTTACACTATTTCTATAGTGTCTCTCTTTCCTCTTTCACCTACTATCTGATAAATAGTAACAAAGATAAATGTTTGCAAAGATCTAGAAACGTAGTGGTATGAAAAGTAGTTGCAGGTTTGGAAACTGTGGGGTTCACATACGCTGGCAATTTTACTTGGCGAAACTATGATAAATTATCCCAACATGGTTACTCCTTAGTTAGAATCACTGTCGAAAGTTGTTGAACTTGCTTAGAATCGGCCTCAACCTGAAACTACAGGGCCATTAGCACCAAAAATTCCAAAAAAAAGAAATAGTTTCGCCTCTGTCAGACTACTCTGTGTCTGTGTGAACGACAATTCTACGGTTTGGCTGGAATAAAATGAACAATCTACACAACGAGCATATTGTTCCAGATTTTGATAATGCGAGACGCGCAATTTTTTATGTTGGGTTAGAGTCTGTGATTCGAGGATCAGACGAGATCTTGTCTTTACCAAATAGCGAACCGGTGAACCTGGAGACGAATCTAAAGCTACGTTAAGTTTATTTTTACTCGAGATCGCGGCATCTCGACTAGCTGTAATTATTTGTACGATACATTTGTAAATAAAATAGAAATATACGTGTTTGTTGCTGCATGTGCCTCGGTCTCTTTGTCTTGTCTCGCCTTGTGTCCTTTGTTGTCTTGCGCCACACATTTTATTTCTCTTTTGTTTTGTTGTTGTTTTACCGATATCACGACTTTCGATGTTAATAGTTGGGATGGTTGCTGTTTTTCCAGATATACGTTTAGTCAGCCTTTAGTTGACGAGAAAGTTTCACGTACATAGGTAGTGGCCGAAACGGACTAAAAACTGTTCGAATAAAACTGCTGCCAGTGTCGTGTGGTTCTGTCGTTTGTGTTTTTCGTTTCGTTGAAGGACTGCCTCTGTTTAACGGTTCGGTTGGTTTGTGAATCCTAGCATTCTATAAAACAATTTCAGTCTATAGACGAAACCAAAAGGGAATACTACTCGCAGAGTCTACTTATCCAGCGGATATTCTTTTGGCTTAGGTGAGTAAAATATGCACCTCACCCTCCCCTCAAAGTCTAGTTAACATTTAACTTCGTTATCGGCATCCGTAGCAAGATAGGTATCGCGTGACGCATCGGCCTGATTTTTATATATATATATTTACACGTTTTGCCTGCTTGTATTCATCCTGTTCATTGTCAGTTTTACGAGCAGTTTTTAATCCTACCTTGGCATGAACGTCGATCTTACGCACCTCACGTTTTCCTATTCTATTGTTAAATCTGCGCGACTATGCTGTATAACACAAACGGACTGCTAATTTTATGTATTTCTGATATGTATGGTAATATATAGGACGAGTCATCCAAGACTTCTCCTTAAAAATCACCAATCACCCTGGAATCGCATAAAACATGACAACCTATTTTTTGTATAGATACATTGCCTCTTCGAAACTGAAAAGTGTATATCAGACCAATTTTTTCATATCGTTTAAACCAATGAAGACGTTTAAGAAGTCTTAGGTGTCCCATCCTGTATATATTGTATATGTATGTATATGGCTTTTACTACTTTATATCTGTGTATCTTTTGTAACAAATCTGTAAAACCTTTTTTGCATTCCATCGTTAACCCTTTGCACTCCAAACGATTAGGTTACACGTTGGCAATCACCCCACGAGAAAATGTTGACCAATTTGTTAGATCATACTACTTGTTTTTTTTTTCAAACTTTACATCTTGATTAACCCAAAACATAAGCATTATAATGTATGAATTAATATAGTTTAATGAAAATCTTATATTTATTTTATTATTTATAGTAGGACGCCCCTCTAAGTATCCGAGCAGTACAGCTGGCGTTAGGAGTAGAACGCCTCTAAGCGCTTGGACGGTACAGTTGGCCTTTAGGAGTGCAAACGGTTAATAACTATAAGCCACATATATACCATATCTGCAGGGTGAGTCATTTAAGACTTCTCCTGAAAATATCTCTGTTGCTTTTAATTGTACAAAGATATGTTTCAAGAGAAAAATTGTTTCGTTCAGAGAATAACATGCAATGCGTATCATAATTATACGAACACTTAGATTTTTGACCTCAACACACAAAATTACAATAATGAAAATAATCCTGTCCCGTTAAAAAAAACATTGATGGCCTCGAGATAATTTCTTTGCCTATCGCACCATGATTCCCTCCAAACCAAACATTTTTCTTACTATATTTTTATACCATCAAGAGCAACGGATATTTTAAAAAGAAGTCTTAGGTGAGTCACCCTGTATATACAAAGGTTACACAAACTCGTTACGATACAAAGGATACAAAGGGGTAACAAGTTTAACGCATGCAGCAGGTATACATTTAAATCAACCATATACCTTGAGAGTCTCTTAACGTATTCGCTGTTAACATATTTTTCTGTCTTAACGTGTCATTCAATTTTTTCTACCATCACTTCAGTATATCAATTCTGTCACCGAAATTGTCCAGTTGTAAATCATCATAGACTGCAGATCTTTATGCATTCATAGGAAATTTGAATGTGCAAGAAACTACAAAATCCAAACAATATGAAAAAATATAAAAGAACATTGAAAGTAAAATATTATTTTCTTCTATTCTGTATTACTTTGTATTCTTCTCTATTATTCTGTATCATTCTGTACCGAGCTGCGTTATTCTGTACTTTCATCTATCATTATATCATCATATATTCTGTATTCGATATAAAATATTATTAATACTGAAAGCAAAATTCATATCATAACATTTCCAAAGTAAAATAAATTTCTATTTAGCTTGTATAAAGATCTGCAGTCTAATCTCTAAACGTGAAATATTCTAAATAACAAGTTAACATTCCACGCACACATTGGGTATTTCGGAGCTCCCCCAATAAATTGCAGACAGTTCTGGTCACTTCCTAGCCTGCGATACAATTCCAGGGCACTACGTACGCGTAACAAGACAGAAAATAATTTACATTTCAAGAAAACAATGGTTGGTAATTCTAAAAGCGTCGTTAGTCTCCCAATTCTACTCCATCGATTACAACGTCTCATAACAAACAGCAGATTTCACATAAGCATAAAACTTTTTTCAGGATTGCAAAGGAGCGAAGGTATCAGGCACGCCTGAGAAAGAGAAGCACGCGTTTGGTTCCGAGCACCCCAAGGATACGATTCCAGTCATCATCAGCAACAATGGAGAGACCGAGAAAATGTTCAGCGAGGTGCATCAGCAGCAACAGTGCAACGAAGAGGTGGAAGACGTTGAACGCGTTTCCTCGATGAGCTTGGACGGGGGATCGAAGCGTGCAACGAGCAGGAAGCAACACTGGAAGTCCCAGAGCATGGGGGATTCGGTGCAGCAGACTGCGAACCCTTTGCAAGCGAACAACGCGGTAGGCCAAGGCGAGGAGCTGCAGGAGCAGCCAACCTTCTCGGCAAATCGCGAACTCTGGCAGAGGAGGGCCACGTCGCAGACCCAGCTGAACCCTCCTGCACCTCCTAATCACAAGCTATTTCGTAGTTCTCAAGAGTTCCGCGAGATGCGTCAGAAGCACACGCCAGACCTCGTGATGGACCTACCTTTGTCGGCGCAAGACGCGAGCAAAAAGTCTGCCTCGTCTGGCAGTTTGAGCAGCTCCGACGAAGAGACTCCTGTTCAACCTTGTCGCGCTGAAGCAGCCACTTCTCCTACCGGAGGTCCCGAATCTCCAGACATGAGCACAGCTGCTGAAAGATTCGCCAAGCAGAACCAGTGCACGCTCAAGAAAAACACGAAGACGAATCCTGAAGGGTCGAAGCTGAAGCGCCTGGAGACTGAGAACGATCCTGAACAAGAGTCCGAGGAGATGGTCAGGTCCGCCAGCTCCAATCAGCTGTCCGACTCGATATCCATCAGGTCTCCGCGCTCCACGCCGAAGATCGTCGCGAAATTCGCGGACATGCACTTAACAGGCGGCAGCCAGGTGTCCTCGTTCAAGCCCCAGGTTAAGGTGAAGCCTACGATCCTGAAGAAACCGGTGCTACCGTTCCCGCATCCTCACATGAGCCCCGAGCTGGCGAGAAAGATCGAAAAGCAGGCGCAGAGCGCGGAACAGACGAATTAATTATGTTTGCCAGGGAGTCAGGAAAAGTCCAGCAGAGAATATTTATTTTCAGCGAGCCACGGGCGTCTTGCGAGCTCGTGAATCCGTCAGCGACTCCCCCGTTGACCAGGTACTCCGCCCAATCGCGAGGACTCTAAGCGTGTGTTAGTTACTGTGCCCAAGATGAAAGGAAAGCCCCCAGGGAGGCAGCGTCGCGCCTCGACGAGAGCAATCGCCAAACCATGGTGTTCCAGAAACGAGGTTGGATGCTGCCTCGGGCCGAGTTTATTTTTTCTACGACTATTTTCCATTTTCGCATAATTTTTTTACCAAATGATATCCGCGAAACGATGTTTCTAGTCATCGAGCGACGATAGAGAAACGTTGAGAGAAATGTGTGAGCGAGAAGGTACATCGAATAAAATACAATTTTCGAGTTTAAATAGTGTGCGTGCGTGCGTGCGTGCGCGTGTGTGTGTGTGTGTGAAAGAGAGAGAAAAAGGTCGGAGAGGGAGAGAGATTGAGATGATTTTATACGTTGGACGATAGGTGTAATTTATTGCATAAGGATATTGCTCCTCAACGTGTACGATGATGTTTGCAACAAACGTGTACGATGTTCCTTTAAAATGCACACGCGAGCGAGTATGAGTTTTAAAAGACTTTTCCAGATGTTTGTTTCTTAGGAGAATGTGTGAAATGGTAATTGGGACGGTGGTCCCGATTATTTGGACATTATATGTAACGTTACGGGCGTTTTATTATTATGAACTATACGAGAATGATGTATAACCGAGTTCTTTGGGTGTAATTCGTGTTCTTTGGGGTGAGATTATTCGATGGTTCAGCAGGATTGTAGCTGGGCTCTTCACGGGGCAAACGACGCATTGATATAGCTATGTAGAAGTAAGTCAGACTTAAATTGATAGATAATAGATAATACTTGAGAATTACTATGTTTTCCATCGTTCAAATTCTTCTTCTGCATCTGTGAAAATATGAATTTACATAAACATCCGCGGTCTAATTATAGATATGATATTAACAAACTTTGAATGAATATATCTTCCAAACTGAACGTGAAAGAGAATTACGGTTTGGAGCATTGTTTTTCTGATAAATTGTATTAAATGAAAGCACATGGTCATTGGTTCTTTCCCAATTTAAAGAACGCAGACTCTATCTAGATCTAACCTAGTAAATATCACTTTGTCTAATTTGACTCTCGAGGACTCTAGCTACAACATGCCTCAAAATATTAGAGTATCTTATCCAAAGAACACGACTTACACCTACAAACCTTGATTAATATCACCCATGAAGAACCAGGTCATGAAAGCCTGAAATATCTTATATGAAAATGATGTTCGATATATTCGATAATAATAAGTGTACAATAATGCACGAGTATTTAACGGTTCGACGTCGTCTGTTTTAGGTCTGTACTGATTATTCTGCTATGAAATTCAACGAAATAGGAAAAAAAAACAATGTAAACGTGTCGACGTATTCATACCCTTTCCTGTATCCGATTTAAAAAAAAAAAAAAAAAAACATTGTACTCGTTTATCGAATAATATGCATACAGTAACCCGATACTAATGCGCAGAGATTCTGCAATTATATTTGGAAAAGGAAAACACTCGAAACGTGCGTCCAAAGTAACGAGTTCGGTTAGAGTGGCTAACTTAATACTCTTTATAGTTACTGATCAAGTATTAAGACGAATATTATCGCATTATACCTACCGCAATAAGAATATTAAAGCCAATCGATTGTCGCCTTTTCCAGTTTGTATCATATCTGTTGGAGGAATACCTCTATTTTTACGAATGCGTTCAGTTTTAAGTAACAAAACGTTTGTGTTTTAACGATCTGTTTCTTACGCTTTATGCTGAATTGTTATTTTCGAGAGGATTCAGTGTAATTTCACGCGTAATTGAACTCTTGTTGCGTTTTTACATCCGTTTTTAACGTTCGAGCAGACGCAGGTGCCTAATTTGACGATTCTCTCCGTTACGATTACTGGTATTTAATAAAGAAAACTTGCAGGCTGCATTGGCTGTTCGTACAACAATCCTGATTATTCCCAATGAAATCTTTTCGAATGTAATGTCTATGGTAAGTTAGTTGCATCAGGAGAGTACTCTTACAAAGTTAAACAAATTCTTGTTGCACTTTTGATATTTCAAGATTATTTTCTCTTTTTAGTTGAATGTTTAGAGCCACAGACTGTTAGACAGATTAGATAGATTATACAGTTAGAGAGTCTTTCCTAACTAACTAGTCAAAACAAATCTCAGATATAGAAAGTATTAATAACGATATATTTTCCGTAATACAATTCCTAAATTATCATTTATTATGATTTCTAATAAAAGGAGGTAGTAATTGATACAATTAAAGTTGCAATTAAAGGGATACCTATGCGCCTACGTGACGGCAACCGAAATGACAAAACAGCTAGTATAGGTTGCCGCATACCAGGGACACCTCTACGCCTTCGTGACGGCAACCGAAACGATAAAACAGCTACCTTAGGTTGCCGCGTACCAGGGGCACCTCTGCGCCTACGAGATGGCAACCGGGCCGACAAACCGGATAGTATAGGTTGCCGCATA
>NC_071977.1:2917698-2938633 GCF_026283585.1 Hylaeus volcanicus | reverse complement strand
GAGATGGCAACCGGGCCGACAAACCGGATAGTATAGGTTGCCGCATACCAGGGGCACCTCTGCGCCTACCATATCGCAACCAGGCCTACAAACTGCCTAGAATCGGTTGCCATTCAACAGGGGCTCCGCGCCTACTGTGCGTTGAATTTTAGATTTTGGTATCAGGAGAACATGATATGCGAAGAGGTGGCACAAGAAATTTCTGCTACGTATCGAAGTTCTGGCCAAATTTTACATTTTGGTTTTACATTTCATGCAAGAGGCTCTCATAAATCATACTGCACTTGTCAAACTATAGATACGTCGTTGAAATATTGTTCCATTATTTCATTTTTGTGTTTGGAAACTAAAAACGTTGTCAACAATTACTACGTCTTAGATAATGTTAGAGTGATACGCAGTGTTTTGTTTATTTCCTTGTTGTTCAAGACCTTTGTCATTTTACTTCAAGGCATCTCATAAATAATCAATTCGGTTAATTATTTGAATTTGTCGAAAATTCATTAGGATAGCGCTTTTAAGTTGTTATTGTACACCGTGTATCAAAATTCAGTGTCTTGAAACTGTTTTTCATCAAGATCAGTTAGACTGCGATACTTAACGCATCTTTATGCTGAAAATATCTTTACAAGCGTACATACAAAAATTGAGCCTGAATAGGAATTTATTTTACTCCGGATATATTATAATATGAATTTTACTTTCGATACATTTTTGTATTATTAATTCAATATTAATAACATTTAACATCCGATATAAAAAGTATGATACCAGAATGATAAATGAAAATAGAGTACAGTACAGAATAATACAAAATAATACGCCATAATAGAGAATACTGTTGCATATTCTTGTGCATTCGCCCATAAAGTCATAAAAATCTGTAATGATCCTATTTTATTTTACGTCCTTGTTTCTCATAACAGAATTTTCACAGAAAAATCTCTTTCCAGGAAAACTCCGCCAACGACGAGCCGTCGACGACCAGTGATATATTGATTACACATTCATTAAAATTTATGTTACCACTCTCTTTATCGTTAAACAAAAGAATGAAAAATGAAAGTGCAAAAACTCATAGCATACATCGTAATTAACGCTTTCTTCGTAGAATCTTGAGTATACTTTCTCGCAATTTGTACAGATATCGATTTTTATTTCTCTAGAGCTAGCAAACTCGTTTCTGAGGCGTTCCTTCTTTTAACATTTTTTTTTATCATTCAGATCCCAAACAAGATCTCGTGTAACGCTGTAAGATAAGTCCGTAATCGAGATAAACATTTTCTTTCGATTTTTCAATCGGTACTTAAAGAAAAAAAAATATTGCTCTAAAATGGCACATCCTGATACTTGTTCCCCATTCCAAGATGGACAAAATTAAAAATAATACAGAAACATATAATCAAACATATAATCAACAACTTACTTTCGAAATTGATATCTTTTCTAAATAAATGGTATTCTTCCTTCTATTATTGTGTATTATTGCATTCCTCCATCCCTTCAACTCTCCATGGACCACCCTATCCTGAAACGAAACGAGTTGAAATCAGAAGGCAGCGACCACGCTTTCATTTTTAGTTGGACATGCCTATAGTCGTGACTATTTCGAAAATGATAACTCGTATGAGGAAATTTTTCAAGCATCGCTGCGGAACATGTGGAAGCATGACTAATTGCGAGTCACAAGGCAAGAAAAATCTAGTTAACCGGTAGGCTACCAGGTGATTCTACGAATGATCGATAAGGCCGGCGATAAATTCGAGCGTGCTCGTTCGCTATTAGCTTGTGTCCCGCTGACAATCGCAGGTGACGCTTCAAAGACGGAAAGACGACAAATATTGTACCAAAGAGTGTGTCATTCTCTTTGCACTTCGCTTGTTATCTTCCTGAGTGAGTATTCTTTGATTTTTGTTTTTGTGGACCATTAACACTTTGCGGTCCTATGTCGAGCGAGGTTCGACAAAAATGTACTGAAATCAGAAAATTCAGACCGCAAACGGTTAGACATTGGTTTAATATTATTCGTCAAACAATACGACGTGTAAAGCGAGCTTATTGTTATTACGTTTCAATCCTTCCGCGAGTCTTTCGTAAATATGAAACAAAGTTTGCTTCTTTCTAAATTTAGTGTACACAATTTAGATTGAGTTTGCTCTCATTAGATTAGAACCACGAGGCAAAGATACGCAAAGTTAAGTAGTTGATATGATATAATCTTTAAGTGATTGTATAACTTTGAGTGCCTCGAAATATCGAATATCTTGGTTGTCTAGTACATTACAAATAGGATAATTTCATATAGTGCAAGAAAACAAAATTGATGAAAATATATTAATGTTAATACATCATTTATAAAAATGAATTTTTCTGAATACTGAGTATATATTGGATAGTTTGTTCTTTTGCGAACTACTAGTACCAGACACTTGTCCCTGCTAATCTAAATAGGATAATTTCATATAGTGCAAGAAAACAAAATTGATGAAAATATATTAATGTTAATACATCATTTATAAAAATGAATTTTTCTGAATACTAAGTATATATTGGATAGTTTGTTCTTTTGCGAACTACTAGTACCAGACACTTGTCCCTGCTAATCTAAATCTAATCTCACTTTACACTTTACATTTTGGACTTCTTATATCTAAAGATCTTATTACAAGTACGCAGCCGTTAGCTTAAGGATTGTACGTCACGAATAATACCGATTACCAGGTCTCACACGGTTGGTCACTCTGCTTATAGCATCAAGTAGTAGTAACCGAAGTGGAGAACGAAGTTGCGAGTCCAATATGGACCTAAGAACAAACAAAAGAATTGAACAAATGATTAATAATTATTTGACAAAGGTCAGACACTCGTACATCCATGCTTTAAAACTAACTAGACTAAACTAAGGTACATAAGCAATACAATACTACATAAGCAAAAATAAGAGGGACACAAGACGCGGATGCGCGATCGCGAGATCCATACCGCTCGAAGGATCGTCGCAGATCGTCGAAGAATGAGCTCTCGCTCTTCGCATACCTGCTTGAGGTAGAGAAGGCTCGTTGAATCCATCCAAAAGCATTAATTAATGTTTAAATACAGTTATCATTTATATTCATAGCAAACATACTACTATAACGAAATTGTAAAAGTATTGGTCCCACTTTCCGCAGCGTTCAAACAAAGGCCACTTTACTTTACTCGATTAATTGTTTTTCCGTTTTATCGCTTTGATCCCCGACAAAAGGTATATTCACTCGTTAATCACGAAAACAAAAGTAATGGCATCCATGAAGGTCATCCTCGTCGCTGCAATTGTGTGTTTGGCGATGCCAAGCGAAGCTATCGACTGCAGCAATAACAGATGCACGCGCGAAGGCCGAACACAAACTTTGTGCTTGTATCCGGTCAGTATTTAACATAATTTTGTTTATTTTAAGATAGACGATTTTTCCTAGATTTACGATTAAACGAGAAGAATGGCCATGCAGGTTTGCTTTGTCCGAATGAAAATTTATTCTGAAGTATTTTCGTTTCTCCAGAACCCGAATCCAGCACCAGCGTGTGGCAAGGTCCAGAGCACAGGCTTCACTAACAGCGAAAAGGATGAAATCGTTAACAAGCATAACGAGCTTAGGCAGTTCGTGGCCAGGGGTGCAGAACACAGAGGCAACCCAGGACCACAACCTGCAGCGTCGAACATGAAGATTATGGTAGCTTGACTATTTCAAAACGTCGAATTCTTTTGCAGTATAATATGTCGAAAACGTCATCTTAAAGTATTTCTGACGTATTCGAATAGTTAACAGGATTATATATCTTAAAATAAAGTGTTGCATCGGTTCTAGAAGAGATATTTTTTCACGAATCTGATGTCAGCGTTTTGAAAATCCGAATTTCGACAACAGATTCGTTATCAGAGGCCCGAGAAACCCCCGAATATCGATTTTCATCGAAATCCGTCGATTATTGTAGATTTTAGTCCGCCATTTCTAATTTTACGTATGTTTCTTCTTAAAAACCTCCTTTAATCATAAATCGTCCACTGATCATGGCAAGATTGTATATATTGAGAAAGTCAGTATCGAGCGATTTGGTGAATTGTTTCAGTCTTGGGACGACGAATTGGCCACGGTAGCCCAGAGGTGGGCTAATCAATGCAACTTCGGACACGACTCGTGCAGGAGTGTCGGTAAGGCTCTAATTAACTCTCCGATGCATGAACGTTTGTTGCTATGGAACAGAGTGTCATCTCTTCAATGGCGAAATGCTATTTAATTGCATTGCAGAACGTTTCGTAGTCGGACAGAACGTGGCGTCTACCTCGACTACTGGACAACAAAACTCCAAACCGTCGGACTTGATAATGATGTGGTACAACGAAGTGGAAAAGATGGATAATCGCCTGGTGGACAAATTGACGTAAGTCTTCCACGCCATGATATCTGAAGTAGTACTCACGACTCGTTTACTTTACTTTATCAGGAACATTAACGACGTGGGTCACTACACTCAATTAGTCTGGGCCGACTCGTATAAGATCGGTTGCGGTAAGATCATCTACCAGGATGGTCAATGGAATACGTACTACCTGGTGTGCAACTACGGTCCAGCTGGCAATTATATCAATTCTCCGATCTACCAAAGAAGAAACTGATGAATTTACCAAAAACAAAATAATTCCACAAGTGTACTTCCACCTTTTACTCCTTTTATTGTTAATGAAGTCACCTGTAATCCAAACCAATAAGCTCTAGTGAATTAAACAGCAGAGAAAGTTGATGTTAGTAGAATTATTCTTCTTACCATCCACTTTGATATTTTTTTGCAGACCCAATGTAAGCACTCATGCTTTTGCTTATCATGCAAACTCTTTACAAATAAAATAATGGGTCCTTTTAATCCAAAATAATTATAAACTAACTTTACCATATATGACACGGATAAAAAAATACATATACAGGCTTAGAAGTAGTTGAGTCATCTATAAAAGTCTTCAAATTTTCTTCATTAATGTAATTAAACTTAGCTCCGAATATTTTACACACTTTGGCATGCGCTTTATCGTCATAAAATATAACACTAACAACCTAAATATTATTTTCGTTCAGTTTTATTAACAAACCTTTTAAAAATACTCCTATTTTGGGACTTGTTGGGGATTGTTTTGGGACTATCCCGTCCTCCTACAGGAGGGGGTGGGGTGCTCATTGCGCACCTGTTGAGGGTCTACAGATCCTGTTTAGCAGTGAAATATGAAAATAAACAATATTGTTATACATTACATTTATACTAATAATTAATAATAATTAATAATATTGTTATACATTAAATAAACTTATATTCAATTACTGTAGTAGTTGGTAGTTTTGAAAACTTACTTGTGAAAACTACGAAAACAATCAAGTGGAATATCCTCGTTTTTGCATAAAATACATATTCTTTTTATTTATATAGCGTTTATTAAAATATTTTACAAGATATAAATCTGTAATTTACCACGTAACAGGTGTCTGTAACAGTCTGTATAATCTCTTTTTCTCGTTTTCTTTGTTTATATTAGACTAAGAATACCAAATATGTAACTGTGCAATTTTATAAATAAACAACGTTCAAGAAACAAAAAGAGACATCGCAGATCTATACCATTCTTTATGTATAGTAATTGTATCGAGCAGTATTGATCAGTATCGATGTTGTGACAGAAAATTTAAAATTAGTTACTTTTGCTTCAACTGAGAGCACGTGCTTATAGGAACTTTTTATTCTATGTACCATAACCTAAAACCGAACCGATCCTTACTTTCGCGCCAAATCTCAACAATCAAAATACCGATTCGCGTAAAAAAGACTACAGTTGAAAAGTTGGAAATCGTGATGTGCAGTGTGGTATAACGTAATTTTTTAATATCACGGATTGGATCTGATTTGAATCTTCTTATTATTAATTGAATATTATTTAATAAATTTTTGTAATTCTATTTTATTTACAACTGATATGCATGTATTTTGAAACAATGACAAACAATGACCACACTATAATTTAATAATTTTGTAACAAACAATGACAGATACCAACGTGTGTTTTGGTGCAACTATTGACTTTATAACTTTCAGTCTAATAAATTGAAAAGGAATCAAATTACTTTGAAAATGACTGAAAATTGTGACGTTAACTATCCAAATGGTGACGAGGAATCTGACTTAGATACCAAAATGAAAGAAACAAAAGTGGATAGTGCGGCAGCAGATCCTTCAGACAAATTGCAAAACAAATCCTTAGAAATGAATGACATTAACAGCGATGCTGACACCAATGTTTTTAATAAATCCGTAAAAGAAATTGACAAAGATCCTGTGCATGGAAATGAACTGGAGCACAACAATATTTTCAAAAAGTTTTCAAGTATAGTAGACAGCGACTCTGAAGAAGAGGATACATTTATTTCAAAGCCAAAAAGGAAGAATCCTGTTTACAATAGTTCAGAAGATGAAACCTCTGATTTCAACAAAAGTACTAAGTCTAATACACATTCTAATAAGAAAACTATTACTGCGATATTTGTTAATAGGGATTCTGATGAAACTTGTGATTATATTAATGCTACTGATAACAGAGAAGAAGTTTCAAATGGAAAAATGGGTACAAATAGTGTAAGTAGTATGGCAAATATGTATGCTTGGTAATTATCTTGGTAGCTTCTTGTAAAGCTAGTATTTTTTGAGTCATTCCATAATAAATATATATGAACTAAACTTGCCATTAATTTAATGCTACCCTCGTAATTTTCAGAAGATAGGTAGCCTTTTTGAGAAGCCAGTAAGAGAATTGTACCATATATGTATATGTATAAATAATACATAATTGAAATGATTATTCAAATTTGCATTGTACAGGTGCAAGATAGATTTAGAAGCCTAATAGATTCGGAATCGGAAGATGAAAATGAAAGACAATTGCATCCAGCAGAAAGCGGCAAACAGGCAAAGCAGAAAGGAAATCGCGAATCCAAGACAAGAAAAGTAAATACCTGAAAAGTTTCACCGTATTTTAATACATTTTTTCGATATTTTAAAGTATCAATTGCAAGTCAATTTTGTAATATGTAACATTAATAGAAATGGTATTGTATTCTAGGTTTCGTTGAGAGCTGCGAAAGATGAAGCCATGAAACAAATACAAAGCGAGACGCAGCGTTTGATTAGAGAAACAGAGATTTCTCTTCCCTACCACAAGCCAAGACAACGAACGTTGCAAGAATTTTTGACTAGAAAGAAGGTATTATCTGTTCTTCCAAAAGCTCCTACAATGGCAGCGAAATTGAAAATGTCTTCCGCTATTGTCGAGTACGTAATTTCAGTACATTTATTTTGAATGCTACATTACAATAATCAGTATATTAATTTTGAATTATATCTCAACCTTACAATTTGCTCTTTTTTCGTCAAACAGCAAAGTCCTGAAAGAGAAAGAGAAAGAAGCTGAAATATTTTACAAGTCTTCGGATTCAGAAGAAGAAGTAACGGAAAATCATTCTTTGCCGGACAAAGAAAACACAAATAAAGGAAGTACACAAGAACTTAAGAAAGATAATGCATCGAGGAAGTTATTCGTCGATGATAATTTGTTTACTGATAATAAAGAAGAAAATAGCAATGCTTCTATAACACAGGAAATGAACGAAATTTTAATCGAAACAAAAGATATCGAAAGTAACAAGTCGATCACACACGATGAAATGAATAGAATAGGAAATAACTTAATATCAGATTCTTATTACGAAATTAATGACAACCTTGACACAAGAATAACAAATCCAGTTGAAGAGATTAAGATGACCGAAGTAGACAATTTACCAGAAAAGGAAGATATCGAAGATAAAAATAAAAACGACGAAAAAATTACGATGAAAAGTATCGATCAAGGCGAAAACGATCAAGCAAATAATTTGAAAACTGCTAACGAATCCTCCGATGCATCCACTTCGAACTCTATCAGTGATTATGCGAATATTGTAAAACAATCCTTAGGAATAGTTACAGAGGAGTCAGACGACTACAACGAATACGGTTTACCTCCACCTAAATTAGACATCTCTCCAGATATCAGTGGAAAGAAATTGTTACCGAACGTGCAAAGTTTGAAGCCTAAAATCAGGGGCTCGCCAGGTATAATGATCGATTTAACGAATGATATTAAACCTAACAAGAAAGGAGTAAACGCTTTGATAGATCGGTTTATGTCGAAACATTCCAAGACTAATAAACAAACCAAAAACGAACAGGATGTTAGTGTAATACAAGTTAAACAATCTTCGAATGGCCTGTCGATAACCAAAGAAATACTTCCCTACAAATTATCCAATCTAGAAAACGAAGATCCCAAGATGAACAAACCTGGAGCGAAGTTGAAACGCTTGAAGGAGGAATTGAAGCAAAAGATGGCATTGAAGCGCGACGAGGAATGGAAACAGAAAGAACAGGAGATGAAGGAGCAAGAAATCGAGTGGAACGAGTCCATCAACGAGGAAGATGATTTCAACGTACCATATTCTCCAAGCATAGAATCATACAAAAGTAAAGCAGAGGAGGAAGATGAGGATGAGGAAGAGGATGAGGATGAATTAGAAGAAGACGATGTGATGAAAGAGAAGAAGAGAAGCAAATGTGACTTCATAGACTCCGAAGCTGAAGTCAGCGATGATGAAGAAAACGACAGGGATGAAATTATAGAAGAAGATGAAGACGAAAACTTGGAAGATGATGGAAAGGAATGCGAAAGACTAATTTTAGAAGAAGATAGCAGTACTTGCGATAGTATTAATGCATCTTCCAAACATAAAACGTTTAAACGAATCACGGGACCCTTTGAAGATGATTCGAGGTCTTCGAGTGCGGAGAACGATATGGACGCGGTAAATGAAGATAAAAA
Organism: Hylaeus volcanicus; assembly: GCF_026283585.1. NCBI lineage: Eukaryota > Metazoa > Arthropoda > Insecta > Hymenoptera > Colletidae > Hylaeus > Hylaeus volcanicus. The sequence goes on along the minus strand of NC_071977.1, from coordinate 2,929,704 downwards.
CACTTCCTTTTTGCAACTAGCAAGCGTAGACATGTTCAACGAAGCTGCTAGCGACAATGAAAGCGATATTCCTGTGTCTCAAGGGCATGTTGGAACCAGTTCAGAATATCAAGCGAGTCAAACACCCCAGAGTAAGATTAACAGCTTCAATTTCGTTTCTCCCTTGACGCAATTGACAGCGTTGAATACTCGCTTGGAGTCTGAAAAAGGGGTGAATGTACAAGAAGAATCGCTTGTTAACGAATCTAATGGAATTCTCTTGGGAAGTACGCAGGTCGAAGAATCGTTCCAGTCATCGCAGCACTTTAAAAAGGAAGTAACGTTGCAGCGGAAGCTGTTCCTCGATCAAACTGTTATGTTAGATGACGAGCTTCTGGAGTTATGCTCTGGTAGGTTCACGCAGGACAAGGGTAATCTTAATTTAACCAAGGAGCCTGAGGTGACCGAATCGCAACTGTTGGAACTATGTTCAGGGACGTTTACTACTCAAGTAAACAACGCTGAAAATTTAAATGTATCAAAGTCAATGGAAAAAGGTTCATCATCGATTGAGACAAATACACAAAACGAAGAGCAATCGGAGAAAAATAGAATGTTTTGGAATAAACTGAGCATTGTTTCCTCTGATGAAGAAGACGAGATAGAGAAGGAAATCGGCAAGTCGTCAAAGAGGAAAGTGAAGAAATTGGACCTTTCTGATAATGAGGATGAGATGGGCTCTTCTGTATCCAGTGATGAGGAACCAGAAGATGATAATGATAAATACGTCGACTATGACTCTGAAGAGAATGAAGTAATAGTTCCTGCAAAGAACATAAAGCAATACGCTGCTAATTTTTTGGAGGAGGAAGCTGAGCTCAGTGAAAGCGACTGTGATGTCTCTGCAGATGAAAACGAAGAGGATTTGGATAAATTGGAATTGGAAGAAGGAGACAATGAAGAAATCGATGAGGCAGAGATGAAGAATCAGTTGGGGAAGCTTCATATGAGGCAAGTATTGGATGATGATCAGAAGGAAGTGAATATGCTCAAGGAATTGCTGTTCGAAGATGGGGATTTGTTTGGAGAGAGTGTCAGAGAGCGGAAACTAAAATGGAAGAATATAGGTATGGTCGAGTGTGATTGAGTATATTTAAACAATTAATTGGATGCTGTCATTGATAGGGCAATATTAAATTATTCTGTTGGTTGCAGATAAACAGGATGGTAACGATGACTTCACACCATCAGAGGATAAGGATGGTTGGGTGGACTTATCGGATGAAGAGGATGAAGTAAAGTGGCGTAAACAGAGATATGAAAGAGAGAAATTCCTGGCAGAAAAGGTAATGAATAAATTTCATTAAGAAGGTATGTTAGTCTAGAATTTTTAAACAAATCTCTTTTTCTTTTAAAAATGTCATTGGCAAAAGATTTGTTGAACTAGGATTTGTTGAACTGTCTTTAGGGGAACGAAAAGAACGAGTTCGAGGACGTCTTAGGTGACAGTGAGATATTTAAATTTGGCTTGAAGATTCTGAAGAAGAAGCGAATCGACGAGTCTCAAACGCAAAACACGTTGGTGGAGACGCAACATTCCTCGAGAGGATCAAGAATACCTCACACTATAGCCGAAATGTTGAAATGTTCGAATTTAGAAGGCGGTACAAGTGTGCTACGAGTGAGAAATTTAATAATTATGCACATCCTTGGTCAAACTCTTACTATCGCGATTATTATCTAAAAATTGTTTGATTTTTTCAGAGTGTTATGAAGAAACGTTCCTTTCTCGCCAGAGGAGAGGAATCGCTGGCGCGTTTGGCTGTCGTGGCGAAACAAAAGGATATGCATGCGTCATCCGTCAACCAAAAAAATTTTGTCTTTACCTACATCGATCCGTCCACTGATACAAAAGACGAAACGTCTACTATTAAACCAAACGCTGATCGCTCTAAAGCGAGAAAAAAACGTGATGTACTTTAATGCGTTTACATATGCAAGAGTATCAATTGTAAATGTTATAAGGGTTGCAGTAAATAAGTATACCAGATTAATGAAATTAGTGTAAATTGATATATTTTTGTAATTATATTGTATAGATATATTTTGAATAATAAAATATTACGGATGTATTGTTATTCATAAGCCATTATTAACCCTTTGACTGCGGACGATTTTTGTTGGAAAGTGTAAGAGGCGTGGAGGAGTGAATTTGGTTAAATTTTATTTCAGGGGCCCAAAATGGGGAAGATAGAATATCTTCTAGTAAAAAAGATGAATTTATTGTGTTCCTTATAAACAATTCGCTTATATCAAATTATGATATGTACAAGAATGAAAGATATAATAAATTTTTTAACGAATCGATACACGAAACAATTAATGTAATATAGTTGATTGTTTTTGCGTAACTAATTTTAAGATAGACATACATTATAGTAAAGAGATACATAATATTTTTAAATAATTATTCTTTTGCCTTTATAATTATCTACTATAATAGAAGCAGTGATTTTTCGTACGATATCAACATTATTTTATCAATGAAAGTTTGTATAAAATATTAAATTACGATGGTGTGAATACATATATACATGATGTAGATTAATATTTTATATATGATAAATTTACTTGTTCAACTTTTTAAAATGAACGTATTCCATTGAGTATAAAAATTTGTCAGATATTTACACGTCACTACAAACATGATATTAGTACTGTTTTAAATCATTTCTTGTATCTATTGCATGATATATAATCATTTTTAATTTCTTGTTTATTGTATCTCTGTAGACCGATTATTGAGACGAAAATTTTTTAAGTTCTTTCTTAATCGAAGCAATTAATGGAACCGCAGGATCTTCTTGTGGAAGTTGACAGTCTAACAGTATGGATTTTTTATTTATACTCGGTAGATTAGGTCTGTGAAATGGACCAGCACTCAACGGTCTGGTACCCCAAGTGCTGTGAGATTGAATCGGCACCGAATGACTATTTTCCATAATGTTTCCCTCGAAGTGCTTTTCTGCCAATAGCGTATCAAGACTTGACTTAATTTCCATTGTTGGCGAGGATGCAGAGCTGGAAACATAAACAAAGTTTTAAACACGGCTTGGATAAACCAACTACTTTATATAGAAAAATACCTAATATGGGAAGACCTTCCTTTGGTCTTTGAAAAGATTGTAAGAACATCTGGTGTATACATAGCAGAAGCTGGTCGCGGTGTACACGATTGTATTTCTGATTTTGGATCTCGAGTTCCGAAGAGACTGAAGGAATCTTCTAAGAGTTCGTTGAGCCTTCTTCTTGCTCGACCAACAGGTGTTTTCGATGTCATGTAATTTGGATCATCGGTTTCCGATGTATCTGATGAAAGTAAAATTTATTCGTACAATTCAAGAGAAATCGAATTAAACAAACAATATTTTCATTTATAATGTCTAAAAGTAAGTAAATGTCAAATGTTTCAAGACTGATTCAAGAAGTCAATCACTGTAATAATTATACCTTCCGTAGATAATATCTGTTTTTGAAGGTTCCAAACTATAGGACCAACAACTCCAGGATCCTTGGTAGTGCTTAAACTTCTCGAAAAACCCGTATCATTGTCATTATTGTCTCGTCTAGGTAGATCTGGAGAATCAATGTCTAAATGATTGACCTGTAAAATAAATGTTTAAATAAAAATTCAAATTTAAAATAACTTCCATTATACAAAAAAAGTTATTGCGTACCATGACAGGTTCTAAAACTTTAGACAAAGGTTCAACGCTTTTCAACTTGGGGAACTGTTTACAAGATGGCATGGAAAGGTAAGAATGTGGTGAAGCGGTAGCTTCTTCTATGGCTTCTTGTCTCGTGTAACTGGTTTCCAAAGATTCAAGAGTTTTTGAATTATCTATCGTGTTGATTGAATTGGAAGGTCTGGGCACATCTATAGCATTTGTCCTTGAAATCTTTCCGTGCGTCAATCTGGAATTAAGAATTGTTTAGTAGATCCAATTATTCATGAATATACTGTTTATTAAATTGAGCTAAGTAACCATGGAAGTGGTAGTGGTAGTTAAAAAAAAAAAAAAAATGCATGATCTGAGAGTTGATTTTAAAAAGATACCAAATACGTAATTTGATAATATTTGAATGGAAAAATATTTGTGTATTGAAGTATTTCTCATATATACCTTCTCTTTTTAGAAGAGTGCTCCCAAGTACTTGCTTCTCCCATTCTTCTTTTTGTTTCATCATCCTTCTCGCTTGAAACTTTGTAAATGTCTCCAGTAAAACTGTCATGAGTTTGAGGACTAATCGGAGATCTCTGCACACTTTCCAAAGTGTGTTTCTCGCTATCGTTCGTCTGTAAACAAAAATGATAAATTTAATAGATTGGAAGAACATATAGTACTATAGTCGGTTTCATAAATCATTGAAATTTCAAGGATACCTTAATTTCCATTTCTGGTGTCGATAAAGCAGTGTTGCTCGAACCAGCTAATTTCGGTACATAATATTGTCTTTTCTTTAGAAGACCATGGTTTGGTGGTGCAGTTACTGCACCGTGTGATCTTTTCTTTCTCGTAGTAAAAATTAATACCGCAAGAACAAAGGCCAAAAGAACAAAGCCAGCACTTGCTGCACCAACCAGCAGCCATGCATCTCTTTTTCTTGACAGTGCCAATGGTCGAGATTCTTTTATATATGCTGTATGGTCAAAAAAATATATTTAACAATCATTTTAAATTTTAATAGAGTATGCAAAGATTTCTTATGTCTCAGCTTTATAAGGTCTACGTTTACTATGTTCACTAAGGACTTACGTTCACTCTGAATAAGGACTGGCGCACCAAGTTCTAGCGCAACTTCCTGAGGCGACAAAAGAGCCATGTCTTTGGCAGCTATTTCAGCAGGTACAGGTTTTCCACCCAAGTGGACGGAGTAAATCAACCTTGTGGAGCCACTTTCGGTCACACTTGTATTTTGCATTCTAACTTGAACAGTCTCCTCTGCAGAATAATTGAGTAAGTGCAAATCCAAATGTTTGTTTTCTTTCAACTCTTCGATGTCATTCAACACTTGCTTTTTGGATGTTGGATGATTGTTGGGAGAAACCTGAAAGATAAATAAAACGGTACTCAGTCTTATACCTATTGTTGATTTAAATAGTATGCAGCATTCTCACTGTGGTATGTTAGTTCTATTGTGAATATTCGATAAAAGTGTCAATATCATTATATTTTTTTCTATGGAAACAGGAATAGCTTGAATGGTTCGTTATTTGATAAATGAAAGAAGATTTGTAGATTTAAAAAAATGCTAATAATTGAGTATAATATAATTCAATTTACAAGTTATTTAACAAAAGTTATTGGAAACTTGATTTTTACTTGCAAGAGTAGATATACGCACAGTTTAAAATCTTCCTAGATAAAAGTGTCTAACCCTTTTGAGCAAACCAAATCAAGATCATCTCATCGTTGGTGTTGATATAGAAAATTGGTCCATTCTAGTGTCTTTACGTTGGACAATTGCCACTGTATGTGTTGTAATGTGAACACTGTTTTATTTTGACTTTTTTTCTTCTTTGTATAACTGTTACTTCTTCAATTGTTCTTAAACAAACGAGTGTATGGCCGAATTGTGTGCAATTGTGAATGTTTGAGTAGCATGCAATCCTTTTGTAATCTAAGAATATATATTAAATACATAGTTAAAGATAAAATACAATTCATAGAACATAAAACTTCCAATGAAATTCTCTAATAACAGATATAGTAAGTTTGTTTAATAAGTTCACCTTGCTTTTAACGAGCATTCGTTTTCCTATGTCTCTTTGAACTAGCGGAATCGTCTGTAAAAGACCCAGGTGATGTTTCTGATGTCTTGAGAATGCAGTTCGATATAAACGCGCTAATTTTAACTCGATGTTAGGCGGTACAGTTTCACCAGCGCGAAGAACTGTTAGCAACCAGTATCTAAAACATAACAAACAAACACATATTCATAAACACAGATATAAGATGAATAAGATTACCTTACATTCACACATTTACACATGCAATTCAATAATATGATAACTTCACAAAAAGTTTCACAAAGGTAAGGGATAACTAACTAGAGGTTTGACAATTCTTATGCAGCTTTAAAAATACATTTTGTTGTTATGGTTGAAAAATTAAGAACCTTGGTCCAGGATCATCCCCAACTAAGATGCCAATATTTTTATCCTCTCTATCATCCAATGTAGGAGTTGGTTCGATACAAGTGGTACATTGTGGTGTATGAGGTTCGGATTGATGGGGTTCATAGTTCTCCTCCTCCACAGGCAAGTAGAGCGTAACTGTGCGAAGAATTGTCCTGGTATCATGAAATGCACGGTTTAAATCTATCCACGATGGAGCATCTTCAGCATCTGTCCAAAAGAAATCTTGCAGATGCACTCGACGTCCTGGCAGGTGCTCGATTACAATTATTTCATCCTCTGGAATCAAATACAATTTGCAAACAATTAGTGAAATAATATATATAGTATAGAATAATAATTAAATAATTTTATGTAGATGTATAATTACACTGTATAATATACAGTGTATGATATATTTTTCAGTGGTTTAAATTTCTTCTAATATCATCAATTGCTTAAATTCAATTTAGTTTAGTTTGTTCATCGCTAAATGATTATTCCAATGGAAGTAATTGGAACCTTTGAAAATTGAAACCATCAATAGGAACTGATAATATTTATTACGTTCTCAGATAATTTATTTGTAGAGAATACTCTTAATTTGTTTAAAGCTGACTTCTTCTAGTAGAAAATAATAGTTATGTACTTACACTGACTTACACGTATAATACGTTAGGTTATGTGTGCTGGGAAGCGTAATGGTGATAATAGTATCGATTGGTCGATACGCACCTTCAGCTTATCGTTGAATTATTTAAGCTACTTTTTACAGTTTGTCTACATTGCCTAAGTTTTCTTGGATGACACAAAGTCGACTAGTTCGAGTCAATACGATTTGTGTTTCATGTTACAAATTCACTTTGGGCTCTATAGCAAAGAAAATTGTCAACTGAACATTGATTTCGTAATTTAATTGACTAATCTGACAGAAAAATTTAAAAGTCAATTCACATAATGTCACTGTTCACAAACATTATAAAAGAAATACGAAAATTGAGCGATCAAAAGAAACTTGTTGCATTGAAACAAAATTCGTAATGTCTCTGCATATTTTAAATATGCCTCCAGTATTCCATGTGCGATGTAACAATATAGAGGAAAGACAACTTAAAATTTTCTAGGAAAGATGGAAGAGACGAAGAAAAACAAACAAAGCAAATTGCGAATTTCAGGATACAGCTATTTCGAATGTAATGTCAAATAATCTGAAACTGTTTACGTAGCAGACAAGAACTGTCAATGCTCGATGTTATAAAATGGACACTGACCAGCTCCCGGTGGAAGGGAGGCTTGCACTTTCAAGACGTTGAAATTTTGCAGAAGAAAAATTACTATTGCACTGAATGAAACCGACAACACAGAACGCAAAACACCGCAAACAGGCATTGCGTCGAACGTTCCCCGCTCTGACTAAAGAGAGGGAAACGCCATTAAACATATAGTTGAAACAGAGAAGCGAAACTATTACCGGAAACTTTATTAATGTTCATGTATCTAAGGGCGCCGACTGAACTAATTTTTCTCATACATTCACACTTTTTACTTTTTTCTGCATATTTATATAATATTACATGGTAATATTCATGATTTAACTTCTAATTGTTGATTTGTATACTAATAATTGACCGATATCATGTTTTTTAAACAAATAGAAATCGCGAACAATATGGAGCCATCTAGCGGCGGGAAATGGGAACTATTTCACGACAAACTTGGGCGGTTTGCAAATAGTTGGCGCGACATTTTTCGGTATTTTTATTTATTAAAATAACTTAATATTAGTACATTATTAGTGTACAAATCAACAATTAGAAGTTAAATCATGAATATTACTATGTAATATTATATGAATATGCAGGAAAAAATATAAAATTAGAATATAGAAGATACTCCGTACGACTCTATTACTCCGTGACGAATAATCGTGTAGAAAAATCGAAATTGTAAGCGGAGCTTGTAATCTTTTTAATGAAAATGAATCATCCTCGAATCTATTTGACGCAAAGGAACCTTTATCGGATAAAGGAGAGCCATAACGTAGTTAAGAAAGGTTGAATTGTGAACTGGAATGTACAGAGAAAGCGGTAAATTATTGGAAAAGTGGAAAGAGGAAGCTACTATCACTCGAAAGTGTCCAGCAAAAGTTTAAGAAAGTAAAATCAGTATAACAATTACACGGGTAGCAACAGTGCTTAGTAAAGGGTAGCGCGCCACGAGAGAAACTGTTGAAAATATTATGGTATGTCTTCAATCAATTCTGCGTAGCTAGTGATCCGAAAGCAATAATTCATAATAATTATAAACTCGGATAGTTTTTCTACTTCTTCTCTTAATGTTTCCAATGTTGAAAGAAAGTAATCTCTAAATTATGTTTTGAAAGTGGCGTCAGCCAATCTTTAACGTGACGACGTTCTTTTCTTTTCTTAAACCTTTTATAGTACAAGTAAAACCTTTGTATAATAAAAACAAGTAAAAACTGTTTAAAATTTTATGTATATTATTATGTATTATTATAGTATATACAGGGTGTACCAAAAATCTTGGAGGTCCTTGAAAGGAGTGGTTCGGGGGGTGATTTGGAACAAATTTTTCCTTAGCGAAAATATTGTTCGGGTCTTCGTTGCGGAGATATTAATAAAAAACCCCGACCAATCAGAGCGCGAGTATGCCAATGAAGCGTAGGGTACGCTACTGCCGGTGCTCCACCGGCATACTCGCGCTCTTATTGGTCGGCCGCCCAGCGCGTAGCGTACACTACCGCGGACGCTACAACGGTATACTCGCGCTCTGATTGGTCGGCCGTCCAGCGCGTAGCGTACGCTACCGCGGACGCTACAACGGTATACTGGCGCTCTGATTGGTCGGCCGCCTAGCTACCGCGGCCGCTCTACCGGTATCCGTGCGCTCTGATTGGTCGGGATTTTCCGTTAATATCTCCTCAACGAAGCCTCGGACAACATTTTCGCTAAGGATAAAGTTGTTCCAAATCACCCCCCGAACCACCCCTATCAACGACTTCCAACATTTTTGGGACACCCTGTATATCCAAATTCATTTTTTTTCTAATCCTCCTAATCAATTTTACTAAAACGACTTCGCTTATTAAAGCATTACTTTGTTAATAAAAATCCGATGAGAAATCTCCTAGTACTAATATCAAGTATCGATTATAAAATAATTTATATCCAAATTCAGTCTTGTCTAATATTGCAAGCCTTCTAATTAATTTCAGTAAATCCAACATCAATTTTGATAAAACAAAATGTATAATAATCACACTAAACAGAAGATGATAGCAATTTAAATAGAAGAAACGGGACATAGTATTAATAATATTAACAAAAATTCAGCTATCTTTAAAAGATCTTTACAATCACCTTGAAAATTTATCCATTTTAATCCATCAAGGTTGTTTTCGAAATGTATTTCTTAACAAACCACTCTCCCTAAATAACTTTTGCAAACACATTTGTTTTATATCTTCATTCCCTCGCGAATTACATTTAACCGTTCCAAGTTAAACGAAACACCCTACGAGTCAAATCTGGGTTAAGGCTGCGTTAGATTTTTTCCAGAAGGCGACCATAATTCGAGTTATAGAAAGTTAAACGAATTAAAGTGACGATCAATTGATTAGAAGCTCGTAGCTTGAATCAGCACTCTCGATCCTTCGATTCTGGATCTCTGCTTCGGAGGAATCGATCGCGATTACGTAATCGAAGGGGAATCCTGAAAAAATAGTTCAGCTTCCGCTGTAAAATTATTTAAATCACATAACAGGAGACTGAAAGCGAGCGCGCCGCCCCATGCTCGCTATACTGTCTGCTTTTCTTCTGACCGATTACCTTTCCCACGCCGGCTTATAGGAGCATAACCGCGTTTATGTTGCAGTCTGCCGCGCGCACTTAGTCACACGAGTATCACACATACACACGCCTAAACTTAACATACGGCTATGAGAAATTCTCATTGCGAGGGCGATTGTCTGTTGCAACAGCAAAACCTAGCCACTGATCCAGTTTGAAAATCGTGTGGAATCCTCGGCGGTGTGATTAAATCACCGACAAATCGGGATTTATCGTAACCATAAACGCGGTTGCTCGAAGAAATTTGTACGAGCCGAATTCAATTATCGTAAATTTCGCTGATTGAAGGATATTAGTAGTTTCAGAGATTTTAGAATGATTAAAGAAAGGTATATTAATTTTTCAGATAGGTAGATTTTAGGTAGAAAATAAAGGGAAGAAAAAGAAATTGATTTTTGTTATATTAAAAGGGGAATGACTCGATATTAAGTCAAGGTTAATACTAAACAACAATTAATACAATTTTCTATGGAAACGTTTTGCTTAATTTTCTATGATTAAAGTAGTATACAAAGTATACTACTTTGACATAGCATAGAAATTAATATAGCAACATCGTGGTTAATCTATCGATACCAATTTTATTTTATGCATACTATGAACTGTTGCTTATTTGTTAAAATTGTTTAATTTGCAAGGATTAAATTTGTGTTCAAAATATATAATATATTTATAATATATTATTCTTCTATTATAATATATTTATAATATATTATTCTTCTTTTAAAATTACTATCACTTCCTATTTATCGTAATTATAATACATTTCAATTATTACATTTTCTAATGTAATATCTCTATTAATTTGTCGAGAATTAAAATGTATAGATCGAGAGAGAAGAGATGAATTAAATTAAATTGTTATGTGTACAGGATTTGAAGTTGTGACCATTGTTTACAACGGGTACAATTATCTTCGTCCATTTGATCGCATTCGAAAACAGTGGTCCAGTTTTCTTAGTAACCCGGTAGTTTGCTCTCGAATTTCTTATAATACATTCACCGTATCGCGTTCACCTAAGCGGACACAGTGTCGTGCCTACCTTTCCATCGACTTCGTTGCTATTATATATCTCGTGGTATTAGTTACATGTTTACGCTACTTTTTATTCTGATTTTTCAATTGTATCTTCGACTATTTACTCCTTGAATCATTAGCAAAGTAATCGAGTTACAGGAAATTAATTTCTTTTTTTTATATATATAAATAGTAGGCGAATCGAAGAAAGGGAAAGTAATCTTTTATATTTACGTAGCGATCGAATTCAAGAAGATGGAGGGGGAAGAAATTAATTTTTCGTATTTAAGCAGGAGTAAAAGAGGAAGAAGAAGAAGAAGAAGAAATTCATTTTTTTATATTTAAATAGTGGACGAATTGAAGAAAGGGAAATTAAACTTCCATATTTAAACAGGGGTAAAAGAACTCAAGAAGAAGAAGAAGAAGAAGAAATACATTTTTTTATATTTAATTAGTGGACGAATTGAAGAAAGGGAAATTAAACTTTCATATTTAAACATGGGTAATTATTATATCTTTCATACAGTAGTAATTGAAAAATAAATGAATGTAACCTTCTAAACAGTAGTAAATGGGATCTAAATAAAATATCTTCTGAATAGTGATAATTGAGATTTAATTGGAAGTATATCTTCTAAACATGAATTTCATTCCTGATATTTGATATATTTTTGAAATTATGCACATCCTCCTACATTTTCCTCTATTTTCACTTGCCATAAATGCATGAACATCCTCAGTCTACTAATTAGTATAGTCACAGAGGTCTTGAGGTATTCCACATTTCTTCCTCATGCTTTCCACATTGTCCTCACGCAATGACCATATTTTTCATAATTTTCATTCTATATTTACACTTGTATGATACACATTAACACACAATTGGAAACATTTGGAAAATTGGTCAGCAAAGTTTCTTCCTCAAACTCTTCATATCGTACTCACATAGTGTTCATAATTTT
>NC_071977.1:2916533-2917688 GCF_026283585.1 Hylaeus volcanicus | reverse complement strand
CATCAATTTTGATAAAACAAAATGTATAATAATCACACTAAACAGAATATGATAGCAATTTAAATAGAAGAAACGGGACATAGTATTAATAATATTAACAAACATTCAGCTATCTTTAAAAGATCTTTACAATCACCTTGAAAATTTATCCATTTTAATCCATCAAGCTTGTTTTCAAAATGTATTTCTTAACAAACCACTCTCCCTAAATAACTTTTGCAAACACATTTGTTTTATATCTTCATTCCCTCGCGAATTACGTTTAACCGTTCCAAGTTAAACGAAACACCCTACGAGTCAAATCTGGGTTAAGGCTGCGTTAGATTTTTTCCAGAAGGCGACCATAATTCGAGTTATAGAAAGTTAAACGAATTAAAGTGACGATCAATCGATTAGAAGCTCGTAGCTTGAATCAGCACTTTCGATCCTTCGATTCTGGATCTCTGCTGAATTCTGTGGATTTCAAGAAAATTTGAATGCGAAAGAAGCTGGAAAATGGGAATTGTTCTGTTATCGTTAGTGGTGGAGTCGGCGTGGTGTTTAGGCTAACGAATACGGACACCCTTCCGCTAGAGAAATAGCACTAGAGAAACGTTTGTACGATCTGTAATTGACCGCAAACAGAGTGCGGTGAATATTTAGTCTCGAGTTTTGCTTCGATGCTTGCTCTCCAGGCGTGTCAAACTGATTTCATCGATGCAAAAATAACAGTGTTCGTGAAATGCATAGTTGAGCAGGCATGAAGTAACAGGCATTGACATTTTGCTTCGCAAGTTTTTTGGGGGATAAGATTCAAGGGCATTACCGCACAATAATACTATAGTCACTGAAATTATTCATGAGTTCTAGATTCTAGAGACTTTCGATATTGTGCAAGAAACTTGCGCGGTTTTTAACGTACGTTTTCATTATTCCGACCACTAACAAGGAAGCTATGTGAATCTGGCACCCGATTTTTCAGAAATGAATTTTTTTATATAGAAAATTATAGTATCTCGTTTGTACTTGATCGCGCCACCAATAGTTTCGTTTGTACCTTCATCGATTAACAATTAAAAAAAAGTTAAAAAAATAGTCTGCACCTGACATTGAGATTTTTGAAATCTGGTTTTTCCCCATTCTTTAGAATCGTTTGTACCCGTTTCTTCCGCTTTT
>NC_071977.1:2910888-2916523 GCF_026283585.1 Hylaeus volcanicus | reverse complement strand
AATATTTTTGAAATCTGTTTTTTCCCCATTCTTTAGAATCGTTTGTATCCGTTCGTAACGCCTGAAAAGTTTTCCTTGTAAGTACGATAGTTGTCAGTATTACTATCATTGCTTAAAGTGTAATACGTAACTTTTTATTGAATAATTAAAAAATTTAATTCTGAGTGTCGAGTACGAAAAGAAACGAATTTAAATGAAATTCATAAATTTTGACGAGGAAACGAAAATAAATGCCACGAGAAATGTTTGATTACGCAGTCTCCGGTAGTCTAAATAATATTTAATCGTAGCAGAAATTTTAAATAATATTTGTCTGGCGTTGAACGTGTTAACGTAGATCTAATTAGAATACAATAACCGGTAAAAGGAATCGTTCGACGCAATGAACGTCAGCTGTGCATCGAAATTGTAATCGTATCGAGCGGTTAGAAATCGGTTTAAGTGCGGAAGGAATTTGTGCAATAAAAGTTTGCTTTCATTCGGAGGAGAATCACAACCTCGTCCTTGGTGGTTTCTTATTGGAGGAGATTTTGAAAGAACCGTGACGTTATTTCCCGTCGATTACGACTCGATTCCGAGGTTCCTAAATGATGAGAGAGTGAAGTCAATTAGTCATAATAATGAGTAAGGGAATTCGCAGGGGCCGTCGTGGATCGACGGGTTTCATTGACTTTCCAAGTCATCGTCCGATTGCATTGGCTTCCTGCAACAAGTTTGCGGGATTTGCATAGGACATCTACATTTATTTCCGTTGCAATCTTCGGATAAATCGATGCAGTTTGACAGCGAAACATTGTCTGTTTTCTAATTATTATATGGACAAATGTTACCTTTACATTTATTGTAATATACAACAAACACTTTTGATATGTTTACTGGTCCAGGTCGATTCAACGATAATATATACACGTGCTTAAAAATTGTGGTTTTTGTAAATAGAAATTGTGAAAAAATGAACGACTCCGTAATAATCGCGTGTACAAATATAATATGTACGTATGTTTCAAAATAAATACACTAAGACGATGATTATTTTAAAATTGATTCTTTTTGAGAAAGGTCTGGATTAGGTGCAATAATATTTCTTCGAGATATTTCTTTACGAACAATTAAAATAACATTTTCTTCTTTTTATATTACACTATTATATAATATATTTAACGTTCATTTATTCGACAGATATATTCATCCAAATTCTATATATTTTCAAAAACTGAAATTCAATTCTGTCGTTTATTAATAAAAATGATAATTTGCGAAGAATTCATAAATCGTCAATTTTGGAAAATACGAAGACGAAACGAAGTATTATTTGTTGCAGCAGATCACAGTTATCAATTAAAATAACTTTCCTGTTCTTTTTTTTCCCTTTAATTATCATACGGATACATACAACATTTGAATTTCACTTTCGGTTCTTTAAAAAATCGAATTTACACGCATGATAATGTAACGTAGAAAAACGAAATAAATAGAGCAGTGTGGCACGTTAGGAATAATTGTGAAGTACGTAGTTACTCGCTGAGGAAACGAAGCAAAACTGAAAAGTTCCTTTCATTCGATCAGCGAGCGGCAAACACTTACAATTAAACAGAACTGTTGGGTCGAGCAAGGCCATGCCCCAGAAATATTTCAAATATCTGTAATACGTATGTCGAGCTGTCCGGAAATTAATTTCCCTTAATTTAATTAATTGCACTTTTAATCAGCCACTTTCACTCTAAATTCTCGTCTCTGTATTATCATTTGTTAACCAACTTCGAAAAGGAGGAGGTTAATCAAGTCGACGTGCATTTTTTATTTTTATTAATTTTCGTAAACAACATCTTTCTATATCGATATCTATTAGTGTCTTCTAATTCTGTGATCTGCTGCGACAAATAATACTTCGTTTCGTCTTCGTGTTTTCCAAAATTGACGATTCATGAATTCTTCGCAAATTATAATGTTTATTAATAAACGACAGAATTGAATTTCAGTTTTCGAAAGTATATAGAATTTGGATGAATATATCTGTCGAATAAACGAACGTTAAATATATTATATAATAGTGTGATATAAAATAATTTACATTTTTATATATAGCTTATTTATTCAACAAATATGTTCATCTGAATTATGTGTTTTTAAAGAATTGGTAAAAAGGGGTTGCAACGTTAGTATCCCCACGCGGGTGAAACCGCGGGGCACAGCTACTATTATGTAACCTTAGAAAATGTGCATGGATGGAATAGAAGGATTGCTTCGATGCTTTCTTATAAAACATTTGAATACATTGAAAAGAATAATCGAATTAGTCAAATTGAAAATTAAATCAATTTAAATTTTAATTTCAATTTAAATTCTCATTGTAAATATAATGAAACAAAGTTATATTAGAATACCTAACGGATGAAAAATGAATAATTTTGATTGGACAGTCGTAGATAAAGAATTAGAGTTTATTTTGTAGAGTTATTTAATATAATGAGAACGTAAAGAAGATTGGAATAGTCATGCGAAATCTTCTACGCCTATGTCACTTGGGATTGAGAAATCTGTGTCGGGAAGTAAAATAAGCGGACACTGACCACACATAAACGCACACAAATGTGCTGCACTATGCGATATCACCTTTCTAACCTGCTACTTGGTCTAAGCTGCAGCTACAGCTGCAGCCAGCTTATAGTCTCGCACAGAATCCAGGCTTCGCGTCAAATCCTTCTTTTTCTGTAAAAAGAAAATTTTTAAACGATTACTGGGTTCATTTTTATTGGAACATTCAAATAGGCTCGTGTAATTTCATTGAATATCGAATGAATATATAAATTAATCGATACCAATAAAAAAATATTAATTAATAGATTTAATGAACTGTTATTATTTATATATTATTGCATAAAAAGTCTTAATTAATTATACGATCACCATCGTTGATCATCATTTGTCCTCATTCACCAGGCAAATTAATAATTGCTACCTGCAGAGAGTTCTCTGTGAGCATGATTAATTGTTAACTGCAACTGAAGTTATTCATCACATACGTACAATCGTAAATATATACTAATTTATGACGTATAATAAATCAACCCGATATGTTCTATATTCGTTCGTAATTAACACGTCAATTAATAATTTTTCTTGAGTAATTTTCCATTAAGAGAAGAAACTAAAGTTTTGAACAGACTATCAATTAAAACGACCCTAATAAAAATGAAACCAAGGAGTTATCCATTTCTTTGGGTGTCTATTTATTTATTCCTCGCTGTTTGGTCGCGAGAAACAATAATAATTAACGTAGATGAACGATGAATACGATTTATTTCTTCGTATTTAGATCGGAGCGATAATTATTTGTTGAAACTAGGATGAAGAGTATCGGAATTGGTTAGATGAGATTAATTAGAGACGAAAATGAAATTGTTGGCTATGCAGTACGTGGGTACTATGATTAAGGGAAATAACAGTTTCGCAAAAGTTGGGCGTGGGACAACCCACAGGCAGCAATTGATTCCAAGAAGTCAATCATTGCAAGATAACCTTCCAGCTAGATTAAAGGTTAATTGGTGAATTACTGTAGGCGGATCTTTCAAAATCACGTTGGCAATTGGACCGATAGCAATAATTTCATTGCTGTATGATTTTGTAAATTCATGATTTCTCAACAATATATTACCTATATATTATATATATATTACCTATATTACTTTCGATGTTATTCATTTTTTTCGCCTTTTCTTTGCTTTCCCAAAAATTATTCTTCAATATATATATTACCTTTTCTTTTCTAGTTTCTCTGGAAAAACCAGCAGCATATTCGATCTAGTACACCGAATTAGTGATTCATAAGTTGTTATACATCAATGGAAAATAGTAGCATTGTTTTCATTAAAAAAAAATTGTTACGTCGTCTGAAAAAATAAGCAATATTTTGTGGACATTAAAAATATCAATAATTGCATATTAATTGCAGTATAATTGCATATATTGTGTCACAAAATTAATGTCTCGTATCCGATATTAATACCGTTTACCAAAACATGGTCAATAAGTGAACAATTTACTTAAGAAATTCATCATATTCACTCATTTCAAATAATACAAATTACGTTACCTTGTGCAACAGAGCGAGCCCGTAAAATTTTGATCAAGTGGAAAGTGGTTGTATTATTTTTTCATTATTTGGATGGCTCTTGTAAAATTGAGTAACGCGTGCTTCGATCGATTGTCTCGTCATCCATAGTTGCAGCGTTATTTATGCGTAGTCGTTAAATTCGATTCTTTACGGAATTACACGAAAGAGAAAGTTACGTCGACTGCTTCGACAATTAAAGAAAATATGAAATCAAGGGTAACGCGCTTTTCGGGCATCCGGTTACTCGAAAAACACTGTTTTGAACACTTACGAAATGAACGCGTGTTTCAATGCTTTCGATGTTATTCATTTCTTTCGCCTTTTCTTTGCTTTCCCAAAAATTATTCTTCAACCCGTATTCACTGGTACGACATCGTTACTATACGTAACGAAAGGAGAGGTTCCAGCATGTGGAATGTGGAGTGTTTAAGGAGGGGACAGGGGTGGCAGTTGCCCCCCATCCCTCTTTTTAAGATGAACAAAATTTAAAACAAAACAGAAAAGATACGAACAACAAATTTCTTTCAAAATTAATTTTTCCATCTTAAGAAAGAAAGAATCTAAAGAAGTCGAATTTAGAAAGTTGCCTCACCCCTTATGGGTTCAAGCAAACAATATTCAAATAGCAAACAATTAATGGCGACATGTATTTAAAAAAGTGTGAAGTGTGAAAAGAACGAGAATAAAAGATTGACTCCGCTGTGCAATGTTTGATTGATTTGTGACTCGAGAACTATTCATCGTCCAGGCCGATGTTTCCATATTTATTTTAAAACAATTGTCAATGAAAAAACAAAAGAAAAAAATGCAAATGAGTAGCTTTAGGATTAATTAATATCACAGAAAAGTCTTGTTTCGATATTCCTTACCGTTTCGACGACAAAAATTCTAGAAAATCAGCTATTTCTCGGTCGTTCGAACCGGGACCTTTTAACGATCGACGAAAAAAATTGTGACGATTTTACGTAGGAGCACGAAAGCACAAGGCACAGGTTAATTAAGTAGGATTTGTTAATCAAGGTTGTTACTTAACTGTCTTCCATTCGAGGACGCTTGCGTTATTACTCAACACCAGCAAATTGCTCGTATCCGTGAAATTTCTCGCGCTGTAACAAAGGAAAAAGGAGAGCTAACGTTTCCATTTTTGTCGTTAGCTCAAGCAAAGATTTTCCAGCCCGAGAGAATGTTTTAAGATCCGTCTGAACACAACGCGGTATGGAAACGATTTAGCAATCTTTAGAATAGAGATTCTCACAATCTTGTACGCTTTGTGTTTCTTCTTTTTTTTTCGTGTTTTCACAACCCTACGTGCAATATAGCGAATAAGGTGTAAGTTGAAGTTTTAAGGTGCGGACTTGCGAGAGAAATAATTTAAATAATTCAGTTGAAGTTTTAGGGTTTATGATGAATAAGGGTTAATTGATGAATAGTACAAAATTGTGTAGTATTTCTTTGATTCTTTTGGCTTTATTTATTTAGAGAAATTTAATTTATTTAATTAGTAGAAATAAATCGTATATA
>NC_071977.1:2905617-2910878 GCF_026283585.1 Hylaeus volcanicus | reverse complement strand
TAATTAGTAGAAATAAATCGTATATAGGGTTAATTGATGAATAGTACGAAATTGTGTAGTATTTCTTTGATCCTTTTGGCTTTATTTATTTAGAGAAATTTAATTTATTTAATTAGTAGAAATAAATCGTATATAGGGTTAATTGATGAATAGTACAAAATTGTGTAGTATTTCTTTGATTCTTTTGAAATTTAACGGTTTTTAGAGAAATTTAATTTATTTAATTAGTAGAAATAAATCGTATATAGGGTTAATTGATGAATAGTACAAAATTGTGTAGTGTTTCTTTGATTCTTCTGGCTTTATTTATTTACTGTAAAGTCGTAATGAATTTTCAATTCGATATTTCCGATTACAATTAATCGTCGATTGTTAACTGTAATTAGCCATTATCATTAACGGTCATTCGCAGACGTTACTGCAATTGTTACTGCAGACATTCGTTGCCTATTGGAATTATAATCGATCAATCGTTAATTGCAGTCGTAAATAGCTGAACAATATCCCACGAAACTGTGATGAAACACACCGATGGATAGCGTGTATGAATCATTCTTATTTGTAATTCGGTTTAAATTGCGGAAGGACGAATTCGCAGGTGACTTTTATGTCGTTCCGCTTGACTGAGAGTGTGTAGTTTCAAGGCGGAAAGGAGTTGGGAAAGCAGCCGAACGCAGAGAAAGTGACGCTCTTGAGAAACTTTTCCCACAACTCTTGTTTTCAACGTTCGCAATAAAACCTTTCGCCTCCGTTATTTCCGAACAGAAGCGTATAAACAACGGATGAAATATCAAATATTTACATGAAATGATTTCTATACCATGTCGATACCGTTATGCCATTCTTTCCATTTACGCGATTTATACGAACCTAAATTAATTGTACTTTTATTATTTTCAAAAGTTTACGAACTTTACAAAATTTCAATCAATGTTATCCGAATCAATCGTGGATTTATTACTTTAATTCGTAAGAGCGCAAACTAAATTTTGCGATGTCCATAATTTTGAGATATTTCAAAAATTCGTAAAAAATTATATAATTAACTTATAATTTGCGATTCAATGATGTATAATACGTCGAACAAGAAAACGACCTGCCAGCCCTTAAAAAAAGCATTCATCACTAATTGTTATTAACTATTAATCATTTGTTTACAAAGATATAAGGGAATAATTAAACTTGAAACGGTTCTAAAAAGCAATGACCTTACTTTCGTCTACCCAGTGTCAAAACAATTGTGAAAGTGAACCAACAGGAAATTTCTCTTCTACTCGTCGTTTTATTCTGCAAGCTGAATGTAATAATAATAATTCTGTAACACCGACACTTCCAAACCGGTATTCCCCTGTAAACAGTATCTTCTAACCACGAGTAATAACAACATTCAAGCACAGATTATGCTATACAACTCGTAATTAGAAAATCTCAAAGAATAGCGGAAGAGCAATGCAATGCACTTCGTTAAAAATTTGGTGTTAAATTCGACACAAGTCACAAGTTCCAAACGGTCCGCAAATATTTTTCTGTTAATGAATTATATCTCAGTAACGATGCAGGTCAATGATTGTTATTTCTTTTTTTTAAATGGTTAACAAATTTTGTTTTTTCTAACATGTCAAATTTTCAGCAACCTACATTCCACTTTCATTTAAAAATTAAAAGAATTTGCGTCAAAGTCACAAGTTCCAAACGGTCCATAAATATTTTTCTGTTAATGAATTATATCTCAGTAACGATGCAGGTCTGGGTTAGTTATTGTTAGTGATTGTTATTTCTTTTTTTTAAACGGTTAACAAATTTTCATTTTTCTGACATGTCAAATTTTCAGCAACCTACGTTCCACTTTCATTTAAAAATTAAAAGAATTTGCAAAGTCACAAGTCAAAGTCACAAGTTCCAAACGGTCCACAAATATTTTTCTGTTAATGAATTATATCTCAGTAACGATGCAGGTCAATGATTGTTATTTCTTTTTTTTAAACGGTTAACAAATTTTCATTTTTCTGACATGTCAAATTTTCAGTAACTTCCTACGTTCCACTTTCATTTCAATTAAAAAAATTCACAATTTTGTGAAAATTTGATCTATGTTCCGTAAGGGTCTGTGTTAAAATAACAAAATTTTAATATCGTTTTTCATAAAATTCGGATGGTCAATTTAAATTGAGATGGGCTCGTACGATTCGTATTTAACGAAAGAACAGTCGAGCGAAGTTTTGTTCAAATCCTCCGTGAAATAAATTCACAGATTCGTTCGATTTCGATTGATTCCAATCTCTCCTGCTCGTTAACTGTAACGAATTATCTGTTCGTAGGTCTTTTAGCAATTTCTGTGGGCGAGGAGACGGTTCCTACCGCAGCCGAGAAGGCAGGAACGTCTTCTGGCAATGCCGAGGACATTGTCATGCTGGAAATCGACGTGAAAGAACCTGTGAAGAGGTCACCGATATCAGCCGGCACGGATTACGGATCCGCGCCTAATCAATACATCCTTGAAGGTGCCGACGGCAGTCAACAGGTAACCACTGTCAACGTTACGATTTTGTTTAAAATTCTTTTTACCAAACGTTCCATTTAACTCGAAAATGAATACTTGAAGTGAATACTTCAAAATACTACTTTGAATACTTCAAAAACTTTTTGAAAATAATGCATCGAGTGGATCTTTATGTAACTTACATTTTAATGTCTTTTATTGGATGTTTATTGGCGATGTTATCGGTGATAAGAAATAATTTTTTTCGATACAAAGTGATACGTGGAGATACGTATAATAAATAAAAAATATCTTTAGTTCTTTTTTTGTTTGAAGCAAAAATTGAAGTTGAAGTTGAGTCTTCTAATTATAAACGTTAGTGGAACACCAGTTTTGGTTTAGGAAAGCGAAACTGAGAAATTGCACTCGACTTTTCGACGAGACAGCTGGAAACGTTGTCGTTTGCTTCGTGTGCCTTAGGGTCGCGAAGAATGTTAAGAATTTGGAACGGTATGTCTTCGAAGAGAATGTAGTTGTAATAAAATTGAATCAGAGATACGACGTTGCGAAATGTTATAAATCGAACAAAAGTTACTTTGGAACGATGTAAAAACGAGAAGAAATTGTTGTCATATAAAACACCACACCTGCAACAATCGCTCTTTTCTCCAATAAATAAAAGTCTCTCCAATTCTCTAAAAAATGAAACATTTTGTTTGAAGTTTCGCAATCTTAAATTTAGTATTCTTCTATATACCTCATTTGGAACTTTATTCTACAGCTTTTTGTTTTTAGGATTTGCTACAGGGTCCTTTAATACCGACAAAGTTCGAGCCATGAAACAGTATGTATACTGTGCCATTTTAGACAAATTATTTTTTGTTTCAAGTTTTCACTGAAAAAAAGTAGTAGCCGATAGAACAAAAGTTTTGTGCGGGATAAACACTTTTATCTCGATTACAGATTCGAGTCATCGTAAAGTTCGAAACGTTTCCATTTGAAATTCATGGGAAGAATTTTGTTTCGATATAAATTTCAATTTACATCGCTCGAAATACATTTCATCCGAAGAAATACAATTTTTGCCAAAACTGTACATATAGCTTTATAATTCGGTCTCGGTCGAAGTCTTTATTTGTGCAAAACGAAATCGAAAATTGACCCGAATCTTAATTTTAAATTTACAATTTTTCACATATTTTAAATTTATTTTCATATAAAATACCACACCTACAACAATCGCTCTTTTCTCCAATAAATAAAAGTCTCTCCAATTCTCTAAAAAAAGAAACATTTTGTTTGAAGTTTCGCGATCTTAAATTCAGTATTCTTCTATATACTTCATTCGGAACTTTATTCTACAGCTTTTTGTTTTTAGGATTTGCTACGGAGTCCTTTAATATCGTATTATTATCGTACCTTTCAACATCGTATTATTTTTTTGACTCTATATTTCGTTGCATATGCTTGCGCGCATTTTACAATTTCTCGCATATTCGAATTCTCTATGAACGCATAAAAATCATCCGCGGTCTATAAATAACTTTCGATTTGTGCTTGGTTCGCGTACAGTTTGGCCGAGCGATCGTGTTCGATACTTTCGCTTTTTCGTTCGATAAGTTCACACGTAACAGTTTTTTAAAACGATTTCCATAAGTAGACCGGCGAGACATAGATCGTCTCAAGGATAATTTCAGGAACCTACGATATCGTTGTGTGTACCTCTCCCGTCCGAAGACAATAAATTGTTCCTGGAAACGGGCAAAATCACTGCCCTCGGTCAACCGTGACCATTGGCCGCCTATCACCGACTGGCATAGTGAGTGACTGCATAGCGTGTAACCACGAACAGTTCGCATTTTTCTTTCTCGTTCGAGGGGGTTCCATTATCTAGATAAAAATTTGTTGCGACAACGATTGCTTTCGTTCTCTACGACTCCCGTTGTCGTTGCTGTTCTTCGATGGCAGCAAGGAGACGAATTTGGAAGTTTTATAATTCTCCTAAGTTGCATATTAAGCGTCTACCAGTTATAGCCAGAGAAAATGTGCTGATAACATGTGGACATCCCTTGAAAGATGGAAAAATTGTGGAACAAAATATATGATTCAATAAATACATCCAAATATGTATATCGAACATCAGACGTGTCTTTGAATGTTTCTTAAAAATTGGCACTTTCTGAACAACCCAATATATAAATTACACGAGTCCAGAAAGAAGTGGCGAGCAGAAATTGTTGGTGTATTTCCCGGAACAAAGTAAGAGTTCGCATTAAAGATAGAAGAGTGAATCATTGAACGTTTTCGTCGCGGTGGGGGAGGCTTTTATGTTTTCTTATACACCCACACACGGTCGTGATCCTTTAGTCGTGCTGAACGCGATCTTGCCTTCTTGCATAACTTTTACCTTCTAATCGCTTCGACCCGACAGAACCGGTAATACCACACCCAATAATAGAGAGCATATCCGTCTACGAGTCTCGCAGGCCCCAGTTACGTTCTCCATATGGTGCACGGCCTTGCGTACCGTTACCCTGACTAGTCGCTTTGAATGAATCTTTATTTAACCTCATTTATGGGTCATCGACTCATCCGCAACGTTAACGATACGCAATCATTAGCATTCAGAAAAGTATTAAAGGTTCGAAGACTAAATCCGAATATCGAACGAATCAGTGAAAATATGGAAGGTTGAAACAAGGGCGCTCAATAAAGGACTCCTTTGATGGACTATCTACAGAAAAACACATCTTAAACTAATTTAAAGAGAGCAAGAGATGAT
>NC_071977.1:2904652-2905607 GCF_026283585.1 Hylaeus volcanicus | reverse complement strand
CAGAAAAACACATCTTAAACTAATTTAAAGAGAGCAAGAGATGATCAGTTTGACCTGTACGACTATTTACAGAAAAACACATTTTAAACTAATTTAAAGAGAGTAAGAGATGATCAGTTTGACCAGTACGACTATTTACAGAAAAACACATCTTAAACTAATTTAAAGAGAGCAAGAGATAATCAGTTTGACCAGTACGACTATTTACAGAAAAACACATTTTAAACTAATTTAAAAAGAGCAAGAGATGGTATGTTTGACCAGTACGACTATTTACAGAAAAACACATTTTAAACTAATTTAAAGAGAGCAAGAGATGATCAGCTTGACCTGTATGAATGTTTTGGTCCTGTTGGCGCATAATTTCATAAGTTTCATAACGTTTAACTCTATTAGGTTCTCCAAAATGTTTCTTTCGTTTTATTAGTAAATAATATATATGCATTGTTCCATGTTTTATGTTACATTATTGAGTTTTATACGATTTCACTCTGTTACCTTTCTACCTGCCACTAGGTATACCATAATGCCATCTTTCAGACAATTTTGTGGTTTGTTAACTAAACATCAATTTCAAGTGCTCTTGTATATCATTTATTGAACCTTCTACTATGAAGAGAAGAATGCTCTTTGGAGAAAAAATTATGATAAGAAATAGAATGAAATAAAAATATTGAACAGGTACGGTACTGTGTAAAAGTCCTAGGCCACTTATGGCACAATACATCTTTTACAGGGTAGAGTCACCTAAGATTTGTACCTAAAATATCTCCATTGTTTCTAATGATATGAAGGTATTTCCCCCTTAAAACATCACTTCAGTAATAGTAATTTGTTTAAATCTACTGTTCACCATTTCATTATCCTGATGAAATCTCCAAATATTCTAAACATTTCCAGCTAATCCAAATCTAGTGTTAAACATTTCATTAGCCTGATGAAATTTCCAAATATT
>NC_071977.1:2864751-2904642 GCF_026283585.1 Hylaeus volcanicus | reverse complement strand
AATCTAGTGTTAAACATTTCATTAGCCTGATGAAATTTCCAAATATTCTAAACATTACCAGCTAATCCAAATCTAGTGTTAAACATTTCATTAGCCTGACAAAATTTCCAAATATTCTAAATATTTTCAGCTGTCACCGGAGTATCTGTCAATCCTGCAGCAATACAGGCAAGACCAGCCTCAACCAGCTCCGCCTCAACGCAGACCACAGCCAGCCTACGCAAGGCAGCAGCAGGCCTTGCAACAAGCCTACTACAACTACCGAAAACCAGCGGTGGTTCCCCCGAGGCCGCGTTCTCAGCTTCATCCTCAGGCTTTGGCTCAGGCCGAAGCAGCCGCGGATATCCAAGCCCAAGTGGACGCTCAGAACCGCGCCGAAGCCATTCGCACAGCCCGATTAGGCTCGAATCCACCTGAACCTAACGAATACCAAGGTCCATCCTACACTCAATCAAAGTTGGGAACGTTCGAGCAAGAACTGTTGCAATTGGTAACTGCAAACCAAGCTCAAGAGTTCAAGTTGGTCCCGACGCAACCGAAAGGCAGCTCTTCGGCGTATTCTCAGCAATTGGTAAGCTACCCATCCGAGTACGCGAAGGCTAGCCCAGCTCAGCTACCGGAGCAATATCACATCGAGACATCGCCACCGAGATACCATCAACCACAACAACAACCGCAGCAACAAGTGGCTGCCTATCAGTCCATCGAAGAACCGGTTCAGTACCAAGCTCCAGCTGCGAAACAATTCGTTCCGTCGCCTCAGTACGACTACGAAGCTGACGAGGCTCATCTGAGGGCCCTCGAACAGGCTCAGGCTCAGGCCCAAGCCCAGGCCGACGCGCAGGCGCTAGCCTATCAAAAAGTGGCCCAAGCTGCCCACAACAGACACCAGCAGGACGCCTTTGCGCAGATAAGGCTCTCGAACGAGCGTCACAGGCAGGAGCAGTCGGCTCTGCAGCAGCAGTCGGCTCTGCAGCAGCAGTCGGCTCTGCAGCAGATCCAACAAGGCTCCCAGGTCAGCGATGCTGGACGTAACTACTTGTACGAGCAGCTGCAGCCGAAAGGCGCTGAGGCCGCTTACAGGGCGAAGGTGAAAGCTCAGACGACCGCCGAAGTGGCAGAGGCGAGGAAGTTGCAGCAGGCTGCAGAGTTCAAGGCGCACGCTGACGCCATCAAGAAACTAGAAGCGCAGCAACAAGCTCACATTAGGGTCCAAGAGGAGGTGCACAACTACGCTCTGAATTTCGAGAAGAACCAAGCCCGCGCCCAGGCTCTCGCTCAGGCTCAGGCTGAAGCTCTGTACAAACTCCAGGTTCAAGGACGCAACGAGGTTAACAAGGAGATCCTGGCGATATCCAAGGGTGAAGTAGAAGGAAAGAAAGCCGATCCTCACTCCCCAGTCTACCACTTCACTCTTCAAACCGTTAACGCTCCTCTGCCTGCGCCCAACAGCTACTTCAGTGCCGATCAGCTGCAGAAGTACCAGGCTTCAGGGTCCTCCCATGTTCCCAGGTCGGTTCCCAAACCCGAAGACCTGAAAGTGGTAGAAGCAGCCCCGGTTGAAAGTCAATCTGCCATCACACAGCCTCGACAAACGCATAAACTTAAGATACCTTCCTCTGCTCAGTCTGTTTACGTATCCGAATCAGGATTGCTGAAGAAGTCGCCTATCAAGTCGTTGACTATAGAGCAGGTGGAGCCAGACAGCCACTCTGGTTTCCAAGCTGGTGCTTCTGGAGTACGAGCTTTAACGGAGGAGGATTTGTCTGCTTTGATCAATGCCGGGTACACGGTCACTCCGGTCTCGCAAACTGCGAAGCCTGACGAAGCGTACGCTGTGGAAAACTCGTCAGGTTATTATAGTAAGAAGCAGAGGGGCCCGGTCCAGAGACCTGATTACGTTACTTACGAGGAAGTGATCCAACGTCCGCGTAAATTGCTCAGGAAAAACAGGCCACTTGCGAAGGACGACAGAGTTGGCGAAGGTAGCGAGAAGGTTACTTATTTGGTACCTCTGGAATCCCCTTTCGGTACTAGACAACCCCCGCTCAAACACGAGGAATAATTCGGTTAATAACTTGAACCGAAGTATAGCTTATGTTTTTCATACTTGGTTTCTCGTTCCGATGTGCGTGGAACTGTTTTGGGATTCTGCAACACTGGAACGGGAATAAGAATTGGAAAAGTATTGGGTTATCTGTATATGCTTACTGTATACACGGTATACGGTCACTATTTACATATATATTAGGTTGTCCTAAAAGTTTCTTTCGTCAGTTGGATTCGATTATTTCTTAGACATTGTTGGTGTAACAGTAATGGAGCGAAATGAATTGTACACAATTCTGTAATGTAATATAAAACATTGTGTATGAATTAATTATTAATAAAACGAAAGAAACTTTTGGGACAACCTAATAGTATATATATATACAGAGAAATCCCTGGAATAAAAATAATAAATACTTGAGTCAATTAAGAAACAACAAGTTCATTTTTCTGTGCAAATGTTTCGGTAATGAAATACATTTTTAATTTAATACTCCTTTCTGAAGTAATTGTTAATGGTAGGTTAGCGACGATTTATTTCCTAAACTAAATTTTAGCCAAGCCTATATTTTTGTTTATACGTTTACGTTGATTGACAAATAGACATGCGTAATTTTGGTTGACGTGTTACTTATGGATTAAAGTTTCGAAGTTTGAATAGTTATTGGGTCTCGTGCGTTGTCAATCAAGATGGCTGATCCATAAAATGGCAGTTCTTTTAGCATGAAAAACGAAGTAACCAATTCTGTAGCGCGAATGAGTACAACGATGCTCTTTTATTACTTGTAGATGGTATGTGCGACGGTGCTAAGTCGACTAATTTTTATTTATATCTACTTTTTGTATATACTAGATTTTTACTTAATAAAACAGTTAAAAAATCACGTTTCCTGACGTCCGATATGTTTTATTTCGGCCAACGGGTCCTGTTGGTGTGTACTTTAAAGCCAATAAAATAAAGAACGATTCCAGTGTCATGTTTTTACTAATAATACTATTCGGAGAGAGTATAAAACTATTTTTCTATGAACTTTATAAAATTTATGTATCGCTGGTGGTATTTTCATGGTCTCAAGTTAGTTTGAAAACAGTTTGTTCGAGACAAACAATTCAAATAATTTGTTAAATTGTATCAGGGTAGTTATCACGTGAAGTAGAATAAATCGTGTAAGTGGAAAAGTAATGAATGGGATGTATCATTGCCCTAGAGAAATGAGCAGTAACATAATTGTTAACAATTATAGTTTATTATTCGTTGCATTCATATTTTGCTATATATGACAGGTATATTCATATTTTTTTATTTTTTTCTGCATATTCATATAATTTTACGCTGTAATTATCATAATTCAACTTCTAATTGTTGATATGAACACTAATAATTGACCGATCTTAAGTTTTTTAAATAAATAAAAATAACGGAAAATGTGGCGCCATCTCTCGGCGAACCGCTCAAGTTTTTCGAGAAATAGTTGCTACCTCGCACCGCTAGATATTCTAAACAAATTTTCTACTTTTATCTACATATATGTAAATATACGATTGCAACGAATTCAATGAATAATAAAAAATAATTATTAACAATTATAGCGCTGCTCATTCCTCTGGAGTAATTATATTTCCCATTCATTGTTTTAAAAGGCTTGTTTATTAGTGTAATATGACATTGGATATAACATAACTTCTTCGATTTATCCTTTATTTATTGATAATATAAAAGAATTACTATGTACGACAAGATTACAGGTGCTCCATTGGGCAGTATGAATTAGCTTTCCTTTCGCATCTATTAAAAGGAGATGAAGGTTTACCTCTCCCCAAAATAGGCCAAAATTATTATTTTTTGCAGATATATTCATTGTTGAGTTTATCGTATTTAAATAATCTAACCACGTCAATTTAAATTGAAAAAATATTAACATTGACACGTACGTTCTAAATTCTTAATATTATATTTCTCTTTATGATAAAAATTGTTAGGCCTACTAATAAATTAAGGTGTTTTAACAATAATATAACGTTCAGTCTTGTGTTAATTATTCACTGTCTTAAACCATGTTTTGTGTTTCACAAACGTATACGAAAGCTCCTGCAAACACGAATAAATATGTTAATTAAAATTTCATTGTGACATTAGCATAACTATAAACATAACAAAATTAATGTAAGTTTTACTTAGAGAAATCATTGCTTTTTTCAATAATATGTTCGAATTCGGCAAAACTTAATGCACCATCGTCATCTAAATCTGCTTCATCTAATATACACTGTAGAATTTGCTGCATATCTGTTTCAGTTAATCTTTGAGGTGCGGTAAGTCTATCAACAACCTGCTTTAAATCTCCGATGCCAAGCATGTCATCGCCATCAAAATCTGTTTAAAATATATTAGTAAGTTTAAGAAACCTAATAAGATTGCATATGAAACATTACCAAATATTCTAAATGCATGCTCTGCTTTCACAGCTTTCGGAGCTGCATGGCTAAACACAGACATCATGTCCAAGAAATCTTCGAAAGTACAATCTCCATCTTGACTAGAACTGAAAACTTTACAAATCCTATCCCCAAAAGGATTCACTCTTAATTCAGGATACTGTAAAATTTTGGACATTGGAAGTTTAGCATTTTTATTGTGACCAACTTTTTCTGGAGCGAGAGCCTTAAACTTTTGATGTACGCTATTGTATAAAAGAATATTATAAAATATAATTATTAACTTAAACGTCGACAGTTTTCTGAGAAGATTACGATTATAAATACACTTACTGCAAAACTTCTTTCTTTGTAAAATATGTCAAATCCTATAACAAAAAGTGATACTATAATATAAATAAGATTGATATAAGATATTTTATTACAATTGTAACGTCACCTGGTAATCTTGCAATTCGTCTTCGGTAAATTGGCTTGTACCTATTCCCATGTTTATCTACTTTTAAAATGTATTCTCGATCTCAAAATTACTTTAAGACATAGCAATACATATTTCTTAAAAACATTAAGTTTGTAATGTTCCAAAAAGCACGTTGGTTTTAGAGAGTGTAAAGATCGATAAACTCAAAACATCTTTCATCTCAAACGGTGTGAGTTTGTGTCCAGATCTGACGTTTATGACGTTTATGATGTGACGGCTAAGAACATGGACCATGGACATAGAAATAGGAACAGGGTCACACAGGGTCATTGGCCGGGAAGGGGGTGGTCCGGTATGAGGCCAAGGGAGGAGTCCCATCGGCCATCTTACGTTGCTCTTTTATAGCGGGAAATTTAAATAGCGGGATATTGAAATATAATTGAAAATATGGTTATATGTTTGAAAAGAAATTTTTAGAATTTTAAAACTTTGCATATCTAATTTTTTGTTATAGTTTGATTAAAAACATACTTTACATATGAGTGCCGGAATATGGGAATTAAATTTTCAGAGTATATTAGCTATGCTAATGAATAGAAAACGCAGTAATTCCTTTTTATTTATACAATCACACTCATATGTAAAGTAGTTGCTTTAAAGAGAAAGTCATAGATACATTGTAACCATTGGTAGATTAAAAAGGTAACAAACTATAATACAAAATTAGATATACAAGGTGTTGAAATCCTAAAAATTTCTTTTCAAACATGTAATCATACTTTCAATTATAGTCCTATTTAAACTTTCCGCTGTAAAAGAGTAACGCAAGATGGCCGATGACCATCCCCCTTGGCTTCATACTGAACCGCGTTTTTTACCGGCCAATGCTCCGTCACTATATTTTTATGTCCGTGGGTGACACGCACAGTTATTGAAGCGTCAATAAATTAGTATACCATGGTATACCATGTGTAATATACTTGTTAGTGTGAAATTGCTGTTGACAGTGTTGATAGTCTATATATTCGTTTTTAGCTTCATAAGTAAACAGTAGTATTTGAAAATAGGTACGTGACATTTTATATTCTTTATTCAAAAAATTGTTGTTCATGATTTGGTAACAGCTACATACTATCACAATTCATTCATTGATAACATCTAAGAAAAAGTAGTTGCTTTAAAATAATGTATGAATATTGCTACAATATAATCATTCTTTTGTGACATACAAATTTATTTGGTAAATTATTTAAATCTTATATCAATACATAAGCTGAACTGTGTATACACAGTTTTCTAGGTTAAGTTTAATGCCATACTAGATTACAATTAAATAATTCTTAAATTATATTTATTCACGAAATGTGGAAATTCTTTGTTGTGTTCTTTATGAAAAGAAATGCAACTGAAAAAATATACATATATTGATTCTCATAATAGTAAGTTGAAAATACAAGACTATAAACCTCAATTTTTATTTAAATAATTTCAATGTCCAGAAATATTTTCTCAGATCAGCGTGTTTTGTATTTAATTACATGCCATACTTTGACGAGCTTCACTTACGGTCACAATTTCAGATCAAATAGAAATGTTATGAGTGAAACTTTTGATCATACTTTCAGGTCAAACATGAATATCATGAATGAGACTTTCGGCTATACTTTCAAGCCAAATATGAATATCATCTGTGAGACTCTTGGTCGCACTTTCAGACCAAATGTGAATTACCGTGCGTGAGTTTGTGTTGTTAAGTTTTGAATTAACAGCTTACCAAGATAGAAATAAACATGGTTTCAGTTCTTATTCATTTGGCAAGCATCTGCCTGTACTAGAATGACAGTATTTTTTCTCAGTAAACAATATGACAAGAGGTTAATTATTATTCCTTTGTGCTCTATTTTAACTGCTTGTTAATCAACAATTCTAACTTGCTTTTGTTAGATACTATGCATATCGAATGTATGATTTACAAATAACAATTAATATAAAGATAAAGATAACATAATAGATAAGATAAAGATAACATTATTAAATTGTTCTGTAAAATTCATTATCAAGAACTCATAGATTAATTATGTAAGGTGATCAGTAAGTACTGAAATTTGTATTGCAAAACTTGTATTCTTCATCATTAGTACCATAGCTTTTTTTATAATTAAACCTTCTTAAACTAAGTTAAATAGAAATGAAAAATGGTTCCAATTGTAAAAGTTCATTTAATTAAGCATGATAACATTTTAACTTACAAAGGTATCTAAAAAAACAAATGCTGTTATAACTATAATTTCATTAAGACTGTAAACTCAGTTTTTTTTTACTAATAAGAGTATGATTATTTTCAATGGTTAATGATTTCAGTTGCTTCAATTTTTTGGGGATTTTCTAATTGGGTTATCGAATGGGTTTGATCTTTTGAGAAGAAAACAGAGACTTGTAGGGTTTTTGAGTGATCCTCAATGTTTTTAAACAGGAAGCTATCTCTGTTTTGATGCACTCTATTTTTTTAATCTGTGACATTATCAATTTTGATTAAAGCAGAGGACTAGCAATAACATGATCAAAGAATCAATGTTTACAACAAAAACTAAGTGTAATTTATCTGTAGCAGGCATCTTATCAGTTATCAAATATTGATTGGAACTTTTCAAGAATATCACGTGTATTTATGTCCTTCAAAATTTGTTTGAGAAATTTCATAAAATTTTGTGCTTTTGTAAAGTGTACTGTTTTCTTATGAGAGGAGACATTTTCTAGTGGTTTCTGTCATCGATGATATAGAGTTTCATCTGCTTTATTCTTAACGCTTTGTCTACTAATTTTAGTTTGTGTATGACTGACATCAGAATTTTAATTATCTATCGAATACTACGCATATAATGTTACAATGTATGGCACTTTTCAAAACATCAATTAATACGTAAACTGAGTTGATGTTTCTGAGTTATAAAGTAATAAATTTTTAGTATACAGGATGGGGCAGTAACTATTAGCACCTAAGATATCTTCGAAACCAGAAGTCTTACAGAAATATTTACTGAAATAAAATTTCACAGTCGTGATAGAGAATCTTGACCTTCAACGACCTTACGTAATAGATCTCGTTGTAAGATCCTCTGTCGTGATACGGAAGCAAAAGCATCTCGATCCATTTAAAAAAATGGAGTATGGGTCCCTTCATACTGTGCAAATTTATTTGAGTAAATATTTCTGTGAAGCTTATAATTTCGAAGATATCTGAGATGCTAATAGTCATTGCCTCACTCTGTATAAAGGTAGTAATTCGAAGAAAAATATCTACGTCCTTACTATCTATTTAAAAAAAAATAAAACTTATATATGCAGCGTGTTTTGTTTAAGCGGAATGTAAATATCGCATGAGGGGATAAAGCTATTAAAAAAATGTTTTTCTAATTTAAAAATCTTATCCATTACATCGCTTGTAACAAAATGATTTACTCCATATTATATATCCCATTGTACCAAATAACTTTTGTAAAAACGTTGTTTGATCGACGAACACGTATATGCATTGATCGTTTGCAAAGGGTTAAAATGTAGTACATACAACTTCTACTCAATGATTTTGTTAATATTCTCATAATCAGTTTGATTGATTAATTCATGATCATGGCCTATATAAATAAGAAGTAAAATGAAGATGTTTCTTGTTTCAGGAGCAAGTAACTCATTACCATTAAAAGAAATACAATTTTTATCAAGATGATTTTAACGTTCTTATATATGATAGCAACTTCGCTACAGTCTAAAAGGATACTGTTTTTAAAAGCACATCTACGTAATTTGTTTCAAGGGAATGCAACTAATTATCCATCAATAATGTTTTATAATAAATCACTGTTAGATTCATGTAAAGGTAATATCATACTAATATATTTTGAAACTGTAGTATATGTTATTTCGTTCAACGGTAATACTAGTTTCGACTACATAATACAATTTAAAAATTTTTGAAAATTATATATTCATGCAATCTGTTTAGAGAAAGTTATTTATCTGTTTTTAATTTGAATAGTTTACCTAATAGTGTACCTAAATAAATAACGATGTAAAAGATGCTCAAGATTATTGTGAATAATTTGTTTAAAACATTGATATAAGTAAATCATTTATTAACATGAATCTTAATACCGTTAATAATACTGACATTTTATACATGTTGAATATATTTTCAAATTGTATTAGTAAAAGTCTCCAGATTATAGTTATGAAACTTATTGCAACTCAACGTTTTATTTCTTCTTAGAAACCATTTTAGAATTTAACAAAATTACTACAGAAGTCATTTTATCGAAAATACTTCTCTATTAATGTTGCATACGAATTTTTCATTTACAAACATACTACATAGTACAAATATTTATCTTCGGTGTTGTTTCAAATTCCTCTTTATACATCCAATTTTTATTTTTCTAATATTAAATCTCGTAGTACTTAATTGCAGCATTATGTAATTATATTACTGCCGTATCGTACAAATTAGAATTTACATTAACACGTTGATTGCCAGGCAAAATTTATCATGTTATCATGTAAGGCTGTGATTTATTGCTGTTTTGTATTGTACTACAAGATCCTTGATTCTTGTTACCTCTAGGTAATAGTGCATCGTTTGACGCATGTTTAATGAAAATGTTTACCGTTATATTTATAAAGAATTTTATAATGAATTTTTGATGATTTTTCGCTTGTTGCACTAACTTGTCATGTCAAAGTTTCTTATATTCGTTATATAATTAGTGTTTTATATTCAATAACAAAATAATTTATATTCGAATCCGATTTGGAATTTTTATTTTTAACGCTTTGACTGCGAAGGACGAGTATATAGGCTTTCGAAAAATGGGCTCAGAGAAATTCGTTAAGTCAAGTTTAAAAAAATATCAGCTTATAGGTGACGATTAGACGAAACTTTTTTATATTTACAGTTTATTTATAGGATGCTTAGTTTCGAAAATAAAAATTGAAAAGTTGGAAGTTCGTTGGAAAAATTGAATTTCAGGAAAAAGGTCTTCTGAGTTTTCAATTTTTATTTCCGAAACTAAACATCGTATGAATAAACTTTAAATGTAAGGCAATATATATTTCGGAGGTCGTTTGCAGACATTCAAACACGTAGATAATTCTACGCTAATAAATCTACATATTCAGAACGCTCTTTTACATTTTTACGACTAATTAGAAACATTCTAGCACTTTTAGGGTGATGGAGTACTTTGGCTTTTATCTAAATTCGCGTTGGACAGTGTTGTCTTTTATGGCAGGTAGCAATTATTTAATTATTTTCAGTTTGTTTATATTTCCATTAGTATTAGTTTGATACAATATGTATGTACATACACAGATATCCGAAATAAATGTAATATGCAAATATTATTTGTCTTATTATTTAGTAAATTTGCTTTATACTTTTAACATTATACCTATGTTGGTGATTATGATAACAGAGAACAATTTGAAGTGCTTAGATTCGATAATATTATAATATAGTTTTGTTGTACTTTCGATACTTTTCTTATTTATTTATATTTCTTACTTCTTATATTTTAAATCGGTATTATTGTAGTTATGAATTTATACGAATAGAATTATTTCGGAAAAATTAATTTTTCTCCGAGTTTTGCACTTCGTTTTCTTTATCATAGAAACTGAACGTTATAACATTTAAGCAATTTCGTATTATATTAATATAGTGCTTCCATATTTACATACTGTGGAGCATTTAAATAGGAACACCCGAATATTTACGTTATTTATGGTTCTACGAAATAAATTTACTTTTAAATAAGTACACTTTTTTCTCAAGGTCATTTGTTAAAGAGAAGTCATTGTCAAGGTCATTGGCATTTTCTTAAATGGGTATTTTCGTTATTGTAGATTTGTAGCTGATCGAAAGACAAATTTTGATCAGTTACCTCGATATAATACCTAATATACCTAATATACCTAATACCTAATAGGTAATTATGTCAGTTACCTTGATATAATTACTTAAAATACCTTGAGATAATTGTTTAGTCTATCACAATATGAATTCCTCCTAAGCAAACATTTTTCTCCTGAGACATGTCTTCGTATCAAAAGCAATGAAAGCACTGAAGGTACGTTAGTTACAAATCTCATTGATCTTGTAAGAATAACTCCTCACAAGGTCATCCAAAGGTCAATTGACATTGATGTATCATACATGTTTCAAATTGTCTTTTCATCAGCTACAATATTACAGTAATGAAAATACTTTAACGAATTTAAAAAAAAAAGTTCTAATGACCCTGAAATCTTTTTAATAAATGACCTCGACAAAAAATGATACCACCATTATCATGAACTCCTTCAAGCTGTGTAACTTTGTCTTGTAGATTATTTGTTATGTAGATATTCGTGTGCTCTCATTAAAATGCTCCATCCCGAATTTTTGAAGGAGATACAGAAGGATGTTTGTACATAGAATATAATAAAATCTTGTCTCTTATTTCAAGAATCAATATCCGCCACGGACGATTGTGAAAACGACGAGTTTTTGACATCTTATCTGTGTAAAAATAAAAGTGATGCTAAACTCGAGGAATTATTATGGTATCATGGTGACATGAGGTTATGCACTATATATCCTCAAGTACGCATTACCAATAGTAACATAAGAAAATTATTTAAGTGTAGTATTACTAATTGATGGTTTAATTAATTACTGTTTTGCCAGCAACAAGTTGACATCTCGAGTTGGTTAACGTATCAGTGCGGCAGAACATTTTTCCCTTTGCATACAAATAACTGTAACGGAACTTCGTTTCAATCAGAGTACAAGCTTTATATTCTCGTTGAAGCTGAACTTGAAAGCTATAAACCTGCTGCCGCAACGAAAGCCACGAAGGTAGTATCCGTTTATATCATAATAGTTGTTCACCCTAAGAATACAATTACTTGTTTTATATATGTGACACATCCTCCTAGATACAAAGATCCTATTTATTTATGCACTTATTCGAAAAATCAAATGACGAGAGATACTCTTGGAAGATTTTTAGAAGATTGTTCTGTGTTTTGTGACTTTCACGTGGATGAAGAATTTTGTTAATTCCTCGATTTGTTCGTTGTCTTGAAAATTATAATATTTCTACGATTATGTGTGTGTGAGTGTTCTACATGGTGTTTCGTTTAAAGTGCAACATGACGTCGACGCATCGTTTACGTTTGATGATTTTTGAAGGAATGAGCCCCTGAGCTATAAAATCCATGGATTTCTGTACCTTTTGTTTTTCGACCACCTAAGCGACAAAGGAGGTGGCTGGATCTCGCGAGAACTCAACAGGACAAAATACAAATTCTGTTACTTACTGTCATGCCTTATTACTTCTTTACATTTTATTAAAGACTTATATTCAAAATTTAGTGTAACTTCTAAACATGTTGGTACCTTATTCCTTCGTACTCTATGTACTAATGAAAAAAGAAGGTGAAAAGTTGGGTATTTTGAAAAAGAGTAAAAGTTACACAATCTTTCCATTAAAAGATTAAACAGTGACCTTTCCATTCTAGGGTTAAAGTTCATAAAGATAAATTGTAATAGTCGTCACGTTGAGACTTCGGTTAAGTGTATAGATACACTGTAATAGAGATTAGGTTCAGAACTTGGAAGATTATTGCTTTGAAGTACGAAAGGTTATTACTAAAGTATTGAAATGGCAAGTAAATATACAGTGTGTCCCAAAACTCGCGTGGGAGCCGGAAATGGTAGCTGAGAC
Source organism: Hylaeus volcanicus (assembly GCF_026283585.1). Classification (NCBI taxonomy): domain Eukaryota; kingdom Metazoa; phylum Arthropoda; class Insecta; order Hymenoptera; family Colletidae; genus Hylaeus; species Hylaeus volcanicus. The sequence continues at coordinate 2,891,973 of NC_071977.1, read as the reverse complement.
GATTCTGAACAACAATTTCCTTTGCAAAAATTTCGGTGGGGGCTTCGTTTTTGAATTATTAACGAAAAACCATCGACCAATCACAGCGCCCGGTTAGCCCGCGCACAGTTGGCTGCCTAGCGACCTGGCGCAAACAAACCAATCCTGGCTCGAGCTCGTGCTCTCGCGCCTGAGCGCGCGCCAATCGGGCGCTGTGATTGGTCGATGGTTTTTCCTTAATAATTCACAAACGAAGCCTCCACCGACATTTTTCAAAGGAAATTGTTGTCGAGAATTTCCAACTCCTACGCGAATTTCAAGACACTCTGTATACCTATTTAAACTAGATTTATAAATAATTAAATACAGAGGCACAGAATTCATTTCTACACCTAATACATATATTGTACTTTTAATAGATCTTATAATAAATACACAAAGTTTCTAACATTTCTAACATAAATGTATGATAACTTGTTATACACTGTTGTCATTAATGAAAAAGTAAATGAATTTCAGTCGACGGTATTAAATAAGATATGTAGCGTATGGTAATGTTTTTCGTAATTTAACTAAATTGTATCTCCTAGGTCGAAGATTACGGTTTAATTATTACATGGACAGTTAACAGACATATCGGTTTAATTATAGAGACAGATTTAGATACAGTCACAAAGTTTTTAATCGCATCAATGGAAGGTCAATGTTACATTAATAATGGCTTGTTGCTGAAACGTATCGAAAGTAAGTGGGGATTTTAGGTCTGGTAAATCGATATTTTCAGATGAAATTAATTCTCTGTATTTTCAGCTGTCCTCGTATCGGGAAAGCCTTGCCTTTACAACAACGATCTGTTGAATACACCGGCAATTAAAAGTAAGAGAGTAGAAGTAGAAAGATGAAAGTAGATTGTGTGTACATATATACGTGTGAATTAATTCCTGTTTTAATTTAGCGATTTCATTTAATTTGAATTAATTCTGATTAATTTTAACGAATGCCCTTTGATGCAGCTAAATACCTCCACTGAAGAGGAATTAAAACATTTCATGATTGCATCGATTTCACAATAATATGTTGATGAAGTTGGAAAGCCAACGGGAAAAATAATTCAATGAACTTTAAAATTTTGTTTCTATTCTCTTATGTACAATCGATCGTCTCTGTATAAACAATTAATCTTTATTAGGCTACGTAAATTGAAAATATTATCCATCAAACTCGACAAAACGTACGCAGTATGCAGTAACTAATACAGATACGTTAAAGAAACCCAAATTTCCGAATATCCGCAAACAGATCGATTTCATGAAAAATTTGTATAGAACATTTTTTGTAGACAATTTAATTTTCTAGAGAAAAGCTTCCTTCTATAATTTTCGAGAAACGAATATTATACGAGTTATTTCCGGAGAACTGACTTCCTGTAGTTTTCATTAAAAATTTTATGTCATTAAAAATTTTATGTTATGTTATTTAATTTTGCATAAGTGCATATTTTTTTTTTATTATGTTTAGCCTGTATTTATTGTATTACTTTGTATCATAAACGCGTAAGGAGGTAACGCCGTGATTATTTTGGGTGTTAACAAACAAGGTTTTTTTTTTTAGTCTATCGTTTACTTTAAAAGAAGTAAAATCTTAAAAATTACGCGTTTCATGAATTTTTATGACGGGCTATCTTCGATAGATAAAGAGTGCAAGAATATATTGAGAACGCCATGTATGTGCAGGATCCAAATGAATAAACATACTGCATGAGAACGAGGTATTATTCATTTGTCTGTTCCTTGTAAATGTCTACCAAAATTCGAGTTTAACAATAATACTCTGAATACACTCTCTAAACTGAGTACGACGACATATTGCATCCAAGAAAAGTAAGCATTACAATATCTTGTTCTTTAAATAATTTTTTCTGCAAAATATTGTTGTTCATACGTTATCACTCCTTGTTGTTAATATTAATTTTACAACAATGCCGAGAATTGTATAGTGTTACAATATTCTCTTTGACACCATTCTCAGCTGTGTTTTTAGTAATGATGGCAAAAAGAATATTTTGTTTATCAATCTAACGATGCCAGTAAACACTTTTGAAAGATTATTCAAAATCTAAAGAATTTAAACTGTTAACACCCAAAATAGTCAAGATAATATTATTTCGTGGTTCACCATGTATATCAAACAAGATTATAAAATAGAATTTATGATTGAAATTTTCGTTTGTTTTAATGCAAATTTATAGACAAAGTAGGATGGGAAACACACATAGAAAAATTAAGGACGTTAAGCAATAGTGCTAAAATTGCATCAGCACAATGTAAATCGTTCGAAGTAGTGGAACTTCCAGGCGTGGTAGTTTACCCAGAAAATAGTGTGACAGATGAAGAAGCTAAATGTATACAAAGCGGAGCATCGAATGAAGCACTAGGTAAAATTCTAGAAATATATCTATTTTAATGTAAGTTTTCTTTACTTTTAAATACAAATTTAAATGATTTAATGAGGGAAGATTGGACACCTTCATCTTAACTTTGTAATGCTAATCCATTTAAGGAGCCATGCTAATTTGATTGATCAAATACTTTGTTAATTTAAGATATTTTTAAATACAAACATTATGACAATTTCTCCAACTGGAATATTAGCTGGTTTACTATCGTATTTACAAATTTACAAATTAGCGTATATCTCCAAACTGAATGGCAATAAATATTTCTTTTAGAAAGTAGATGTAGAAGCCATGATTCCACATCAACGTCTTTAAGCATTCCACAGCAGGAGGAACAACCTGTATCAAATGTAACATTAACAGCTACGAATGATATCAGTCAACTTCAAGATACATCACCTTCTAATAGTAAATCATGCGAAACGCTTGACAATATAGAAGTATCCGACATTAAAGATAGTACGCAACTACCTAGCGTTGATATTGAGAGTTCTAGTATACCCCATGAACAACAACCTTCCTATGACGCAAAGGATAGAAATATATCATCTAAAAGTAATTTGGTGTAAGTATTATACGAATAATATTAGTAAATGTAATTATACAGGGTATCCGCTCGCTAGTAGACACAATGGACAACCGCAACAATATGGGTGAAAAACGTGTACCTCGTGTTCCTTGATTCCGTACACAACGTTATTGATATTTTTATTTTGTAGACGTTCAATGGAGGAAATAATGGAAAAGTTGTCAATTGACAACGTGAAACCGCCGAATGTTTTGCTATTTGGGGATAGTACAATTGCTCTGAACAACGTGAAGAGTGTATTAGAGGAGTCTCTTGGCACAGACAAGTACGTCAATTTTCTCTATTTCAACTGCAACATTATTTCATTTACATTGCAGAAAGTATCCTTAATCTCTTAATCTAAAAATTAACATCAAATAAACATCTACATATTTTAAAATAATAATTGATGTCATTAAGAAATTATAAATTTATACCTTTTTCATTGCATTCACTAAACAGAATATAATAAAACAACTATTTGAATTCACCATCATCGATTTTCAAATATATTATCTTACTCATAATATCATTCTGCGTGTTTTCTTCTTGTAAACAGATATGCCATTTACACGTTATCGTTACAAGACGCTCGTAACGATTTCTGGATAGAAAATGCAGCTTTAGTAGTTGTTTGTGGTAATGTTGGAAATGAGATTGGAAATCAGATTTTTGAGTATATTCTCCGCGGTGGTAAACTTCTCGCTTTATGTTCCGATGTACTTCACATTTTACTTCCATCGTTCAAAACGGCGGAAGTACGGGAGAATGAACTCGTTCACTTCTCTTACGGTAAATGGAAACATGTGCGGATGATGCATCATATATTCTGCTATCAAGCATCCCCTATAAGAACAAGATTCTCCCAGGATCATGAAGATGTAAAGTAAGATATTAATTTGGTAATTATGTTTTCGTTAAATATAAATGCATTAGGTTTGACATGTAAAGAAAATTTTGAACATAATATCTTGAAAAGAATTGAAATAGTATTTAACAATTAATAGAACGTTTAAGAAATAACTCTCTTTAAGTATAAATTAGTATTTGTACTGAAGCGTAATAATTTGCCAAATTTACAACGATTCGAGACGTTTCAAAAAAATTTTTTTTTTAGAGTGTCTAGTCTCCCCCCTCCAACTTCGGTAAATGTGAAAGATAAAAGAGGAAATTCGCATTTGTTCGACGTAAAAGTACTAGGAACAGAAGAGACATGGCACACACCGAGCATTTTACTTGCGAGCCTTGTAGGAAATGGTGGAAAAATTGTCTTTTCTCAAATACACCTGGAAGTGGATCCAATGCAGTATGAACTCGAAGAGAGTAAATTTAAAGCTTTGAAGGAAAGCAACGCTGCCAGATTAGAGATACTTAACGATGTGTTACACGTACATCTTGGAATAAAACTTCGTAATACGTCGCATACTCCTGTAACTTACACGTCAGCTTTCTTTTTGGGACGTCACGAGGTAAAAAAGAAAAACTACTCTAATTTTCTTCTCTTTCATCTGAAAGCAATAGGATTTCAAATTTACTTTAAGGATAACTACAATAGAATACTACAAATTGTGGTAAAAAATGATGAAACAAAGAAAAGAGCCCTCATTGATTCCTTTAGCTCCATAATTGACTGAGATATGCAATGTTCAAGATTTAGAGCCAATTTATAGATGCTATTTACTTGTTCACAGTTAAAGCTAGAAATGTTGGAGAGATTAAAAGATGTTATGGAATCGAACGATACTTTAAAGTTAGGAAAGCTAGAAATGCAATTTTGTCGAAGTAGCACGACTGCACGTCCAGCCTCGGCTACGTTTCTTCCGATTATGCTCCACCAATGTCCTGAAAATTTTTCAACGGTTGAATATTTCGAGGTAATATTTATTCCACTTCCTTCAAATGACTATGTTTATCAAGAATCTTAAGAATCATAATTTGAAGTATTAATTCCGATGCTTCCATCATGATATATTTTCATTTTTTTGTTGTAGAACTTAACTTCGAAGGAGTTAGGTCGTTTAGTAATATATGCGGATACGATAACATCATCGATGGACGTTGTAGACAAATATCTATATCAACACGGTTTGGCTGTTATTACTCGGCAGCAAACTCAAGGACGAGGTAGATATTTTTCTTTCCAAACTAGACTAGTGGTATCACATCAGTAAAATTCATTTGCCATGATATGGAAGTTTTATCATATAAGTTAGGCACAAGATGTATCCTGATGGTATTCAGCTCGATTTTACAAATGGATCTTATACTTTTGCACACCAGTGTATGTTGTATGTTACTTTTCAGGAAGAAGTAAGAACTTATGGCTCAGTCCTAAAGGATGTGCAATGTATACTTTACAAATTCACATACCGACCAACACAATACTTGGAAAGTCTATCTCACTTCTGCAACATTTGGTTTCTGTTGCAACTGTATCTGCCATTAAATCTCTACCTGGATATGAGGTTTGTCTTTACTATATTTCATTTCTTGTTTGCTATCATTTCTAGTATTACATTGGTTCTTCGTGACTATATTTCTTCTTAATACTTGAGATTTAAATCTTAATTCTTTATCTGTATCTGTAAAAATATGAATTTGCATAAACATCCGTAGTCGAATCATAATATAGAAAAAGTAAAGTAATTAATGTTTATTTTTACTAATAGGAAATTGATCTGAGATTAAAATGGCCTAACGATATTTATGCTGGTAATAAAGTCAAGCTTGGCGGTATAATTATCACCACCCAAATAGTATCAGGTGTTCATATCTGTAATGCTGGTATGTATTTATGTTTTTTCATATATATAAGTTTGCTATGTTTGTGTACGCACGTAAACACGTAATTTTTATAATCATTGGGACTTTCAGGAGTTGGAGTAAATTTATTCAATGAGAAACCTACGTGTAGCATTAACGATATAATTAAAACATTGAATGAAACTTATCATAAAAAGTTGAAAATTATCTCGTTCGAACAATACTTTGCTATTGTATTTAATGAAATTGAGAGATGGTTAAATATCGTACAAAGTGGACGTAGAGATATCTTCTTGGATGCTTATTATGAATATTGGATACACTAGTAAGTTGTCCTATTTATTCTACTTATTTTCTGCATTTTATTATCATTTTACAAATTATTGGTAATAATTTGTTCATTATTACGTTAAATTCATTGTTTTCATTTTACGCATACATCGCAAAATGTTAAAATCTATTTTGGTTTTCTGCAGTGGCCAGACTGTAAAGGTAACATCACCGCAAGGTGTGACGAAGGAAGCTAAAATTTTAGGTATCGACGATTATGGATATTTGCGCGTTCGCGAAGAGGACGGAAGTATATCAACTGTGCATCCGGACGGTAATACTTTTGATTCTCTCAAAGGTCTCATCACCCCGAAATAATCAAAATCACATGGTATAAAGACGTTGTTGGACATTCTACATTTATTAATTGTGTATTGTTGCGCTCTCTAATTTTTATACTTTATGCATATGCCAAGTGATTGTAAAATCATATTTCATCTTGTCAAGTTTTTACTTTATTTCTGCATTTCATAATTTGTCTTGATAATAAATATAATGTGTCGACTATTTGTTATACTTACTTATTGCTTGTTACACAACCTTTTATGCAGCATTAACTTCGATACTATGCCTGAAGGTAGATATCAAACCTCTCTAATTTCGGTGTGAATTTTGAGTGAAGAAATGAATAATTGCATTTCATGAGAAATAGGCAAGATTTTATTTGAATAAAATCAAAGTATAAGTTCAGGAAATAAACTTATCAAGATATGATCTAAAAGAATGTACGCGAGATGTTTATTGACTGTTGCATTCTGCAAAGAATCCAAAAGGGAATCCATTAGTTCGGTCCATGGCCTATAAAATCCTATCAGCCAATAAGGCAGCAAATTATATAATCCTTTTTTGGCGCTTTCATAATAATTTCGGCGATATCCTTGGGAAGTTGACTCCTTCATTCGACCTTTCTCGCCTAGAACTTTTGCATGTAAAAGTTTGACTACGGTAGCCGCACGACCGCTACTTAGGACTTTCACTAAAGCGTTGTAAAGAACAATGTTGACGAATGGATCCACTTTTGCGTGGGTTGAGGAAGCAAACATCCAGAACACTCGTGTTACTATTGGAGGTATGTTCAATAGTCTGTCCACTGAAATGGAAGAACATAAAAAAGTGAGAAGAAAATTTGAAGACTTACAATAGACTTCGATTTTTTGAACCTGTTACACTGGAATCCATCATAACTCAAGAGATATGTGTAATTTCAATAAAATAGAACATTTACCTGCATCTGCAATACAAAAACTGGCACCCTTCACGTGAGAACGATTTAACGATGACGGAGATAATGTCTGGAAATTAGGATCCAAATTAAGATTATCGCCAAATATACCAGACACAAGATCATGGTGTCCTCTTTTCTTTATTTCCATGTCGTTTGTTTCGTTGGATACTTCAATTCCGATATCTGCATAGTCGCTCTTGATGTTAGTAGAGGACAGAAAGATAGTCATAAATTTATCCAGATTTTGACCTTTCTCTTTTCGCAATTTGTAGGCCATATTTTGATATAATATACCAATATCTGGTGTGTAATTTGGAAAGTACGGTTTCAAGTTTGGCATGGTCAAGAAAGTATATAAAAGCTCGCTGCTCCTGAGCACTGGTTTTGAAAGTAATTTCTCTAGAAATTCTTCGTACCGTTGTTTATTAATAACGCAAGAAGTATGTGGATTTTTTCGCGAAGGCAACGGCGAATCGCTCAACTCTTTGTCGCCATGAAATTCAGCTAATCGCGTGCGTAAAGCATAGAAATCTTGATCTCGACGTAAGACAGTCCAAGATTTTTCTTCAGCTGCATTATACACCGCAATCATATAGAGAGGTTGATTATCTCCAGAATCGACATGTGGAATACTGACTCGCCACGTTGTTAAATCTCGGTGAAAGCTGTCATCTGCGTATTTGATTTCACTGTACGAACGTAACGAATAATCTATTTCTTCGCCTTGATATATCTCTTCGAATGGCATCCCGTCAATTGTCGATTCGCGTAAAACACCATCAAACTTTGGGAAATGATTACCAAATTTTATAGATACGTTTGTAGTTCCACTAGCTATGCTGTACAAACAAATTATATGCGTTACTACAAATAAGAAATTGTAGAATATTGAATAAATAAACATTACGTTATATTTTTTATTAAGAGGTCACAGTAAGTGTTCTTCGTGGATTGTTTTTGTAGAAATAATTGTCTTAATTTTTTGTTAACATTGAGGATAATTTAGATATGTTTTAAAGTACATTTGGTAATTTTTTCACTTTTTACGAGATTACTCACTTTGTACGGAGCGGTTGCTTAATACGAGTCGGTGCTTGTTGTCCGCATAACAAAGCGTATAACTACAATATGAGAGTCTGTTTATAGTTTATAAGTAGACAAGTAAAGTAATATAATAAATACATGCTATTTTCCACATTACTATAAAATCCTTAGTTTAATGATTACACAGTATAATTGATTAAAAAAGTGCATTTTTTCTCTTGATCCATTTCTTTAAGTTATAAGAAATAAAATAGTTAATTGTATAGTTTCTTACCGAATAACTGTGATGGAATGGTGGCAGACAAGTAGATTCTAATAATGCGTGAGCTTCTTGATGTGCTTGATAAAACGGTCGTGACGTCCTCAACTCGTCAATCTTCTTCGAACCTCTTTCAAGAACTAAACAAATTATTATTGAATGATGTAAAGTATGTGAAATTTTTTATAATATTAAACACAAACATTTTTGATAATATTTAAATCGAGACTTTTATGCTTACTTTCTCCTATGCCTATCGAAATATCTTCCGGTAAATGTAGATACTCTGGACCATTAGGATCGAGATACGTTGAATACATATTTTGAATATCAGTGTACAAACTACTTTCAGCGTTTTCACTCATGTCTGGATTTAACATACGCTTACTGAGATCGTCTGAAAATTTTCGTCACACGTAAAACCAAAAATAAATGTTGTCATACTAAAGATTCTATTTCTAAACCAAGCAAGTTTTTTTTCCTACAAAAAAAAACGGAAACATCCAGATTTACGGGTAGCGCGCCAGTTCCAAGGTTAATAATCGAATAAATAAATTATATATTGTTTAGATAATGTTTCCATATCATTATTTACCAATATCCAGGCAAAACTGTAAGAGATTTATAGGCCCAAAATCTTTCACATGTTGTATAAACATGTACAATAATCGAGGATTATTCAAAACTTCGTCCAAAGAAGGCTTCAGTTGATTATTCGTAATGTTTGATGTTAATGGATTTCTCACCCAACATTGCAACATCTGTACATTAGCTGCATCTGCCTGATTAGAAAATGTACCGTCGTGGTGAGTCAATAACATTACTAATGCATTTATATTTTCTGGATCAGCTATTGCATCCAGCGCAGGCAAGAGAATCCAATTTGCCAGAATTTCTCGTAGGAGAACCTAAAAATAAAACATTTCATAAAACAATATTAGTTCTAACTGGGCATTCATTTGGGCACCAACAAAATATTTATTTGAAAGTTATTATTTTGCATTTATCACGCTAAAAATATTTATAAATTTAATAATAATTTACCTTGTTATTAGTAGATACATGTACAGCAGGAAGTAAATGCGGTACAATAGCAGTGACCAATCCTCTCAGATAATTTAGCTCAGCTTCGCGCGAATAAGCTGCTGGATGAATATCGTAGCCAAAGTAATTAATCATATGTTTCCGAAAATCAGATCCATCAGAAGTATTTTGTATCTTTTTATTTAATATTTTCAAATCTTGAGCATTTTGTAATATCAATGGAATTAATCGACAAAGTATGATATTAGCTACATCTGTACGTAACAAACGGTCTGCGATATTTTTTGTTGCTGTTGTTGTAGCTAACCGAAGCTGATACACGAAAGCATAGTTTGTTGAAAAACTGGAATACCACGTGCAAACATATTGTTGTAATAAATCTTCAAAAAACTGTAAGAAAAAATTATAAATTAAAATGTATACAACATTGTACAATCTTTTGTTTCGGTCAATTAGCAAAAAAAAACTACATGTAAACTTATCGTGACAAAACATTCATTAAAATTAAAAAACTAAATCTGTAATATAAGATAGAAAATGCAATTACTTGTTCCAAAGCGTGGTCAAAATCCTGTGGTATTTTCACTTTAGTCGAATGTGGACACAACTTATGTCTTCTGCAATTATTGTTGTTGCAAACACTACATGGATCTTTAACTTCAGGTTTTTGATTAAATGTACCGCTTATCACATTTAAATTAACCAGTAGCACACTAACATATTGTAATATATAGAGTCCATAGAAAGTAGTTGTGACATATAAACAACAAACAATAAATACCCAGATGATGCTGAAACACATATATACATATATCATAAAATACTAATTTCTTAAATTAGTAATACACAAGTTTATTGGATATATTGGATGATTATATGTAATCCAAAGTGATCACTTACCTTTTAAATAGGATTGACACAATTGCAATCAGTGCAAAAACAATTACCGGAATTATTACATTGCACACATAAAATTCTTGTACTTTATCGGTAGACGAAAGCGCCATGGCTGTATTAAGACTTCATTTTATGATAAGTGTACCAATGCATATTGCAAAACACAACAAAATTGTAACATTTCATAAATAAGCTGGTACTACACAACATTCTATAAACACTTCGATCTTCAACAATACCATGTGACACTGACACTGACAATCACTAATAATACTGATAATACAGGAATCTAAGATGCCGACCTCTACGGAGTTTTTTATCTCGCCGGCAGATGTACAACTTTGACCTTTCATTATGGGTTCAGTGGACACTGTTGTGTTCCGCGACCTATGCTGGGGACAATTTAATTTCTATTATCTTGTTGATTTTTTATCAACAACGCGACATGTCATCACTCAAAATTAATGTTGCGTGAATATATCCGTGAAAGGTATATTCAAATTTAAATTCGAGCGCGCAACACCATTTTTCAGAAATAAACCTAGGGTCTTGGGGGAAATCCCCTAGAAACTCCCTAGAATCTTTATTAATTGATAGTGTAACTATAATTCAGTAGTTGACTTTCATTTTTTTTCTGAATTAGTGTATATTCATTATAGTGCAGAAAATTAGTTATACAAACTTTTTGTTTATAATTTGCATAACTTTGAGTAATTTATTTGAATGTCGTTTAAACGTTAAGTGTAGTGATATTAACATTGTGTTTAATAAGACGCAGAATTGACTTATGCTAACCTATGAATTTTGTTTATTCATAGATCGGTTATTAATGCACTTAATTAGTTTTCTTTAAATTATTCCTATATTTGAATGCATTTAAACCTAAGTTAACAGCCAGTTTCTAAGGAGAGTTCATTCCGATATGGTTCAACAATATAAATCACCTGTCCGGGTGTATAAACATCCATTTCCACTTGTGATGATGGTGCGTCTACTAATATTATTTTCTTATTTCAATAGCATTTACTATGCGCCTTTCATTTCATTTAATTTTGTTTCAAAGCAAAAAAATTCGATTTTTTGAAACGATCTAAGTACTAAGTCTAATCTTGTGGTGGAATATTCTACATCACTGTTGATTAATTTTAATTTTCTTTATAGGCATACGAGCGTAGATTTCCTACTTGCCCTCAAATTCCTGTTTTTGTTGGCTGCGAGATAGTTTCAGATGAGGAGAGTAAAAACGGTGCTATTAGAATAACAGAAAGACGATGCAAATTAAATGTGGATGCGCCGTATATTTTGAAAAAGGTATATATTCACCAGAATAATCCAAAACTTATTATTAGAAAATTTTCTGTTTGTCCCTAAAAAATTCACAAATATGCACCTTTTTTCAAACAGTCTTAACTTTTAAGTTAAACAGAATTACAGAATTTGTCAATTCTAGCTTTACTACAAATAATTATTTTTCTGTTTATTACAGATAATTGGAGTAGATTTTGTGTACTTTATCCAAAAGAATGTATTAGATAGGAGGAACTGTATTTTAGAAATAGAAGCATACAATGAAAGCTTTGCAGCCAGGGTACAAGTTATTGAAAAGTGCAGATATTTTGTAAGTACCTAGTATTATTCACAGTATATTAGGTATATGTCTAACCAGTATAATATGCTTTATTAAAACGGGTAGGTTCATCCTGAAAATCAAGACTGGACATGCTTTGAACAAACTGCAAGTTTAGATATTAAAAATTTTTTTGGCTTCGAGAATTCAATGGAAAAATTAGCAATGAAGCAGTATGCTCAAAATATTGCAAAGGTATTATTTATTGCATATTTCTGTTGTAAATTCTATTGTTAACATTAGACACGAATTCTATATTAAATAACGCATTACAGGGGAAAGAAATAATTGAATACTTTATAAACGAACTAAAAGAGGAAGGGATTGTTTATGTGGCTCCTTGGAAAGATTCAAATGGAACTTCTGCAACAAATAAAAGGTAAATTTAAAATCGTGAAAAATAATTACTTAGTGCAAAGAAAGTCCAGAAACTTTTGGGACGTACCGTGTATTTTGTGTTTCTTAAATAGCAATGCAGAAACAAGTAAAGAAGAAGAAGAGAGTATCGCGAAACCATCCTTTGCAAGTATATTGACATTATAATTTCTAATAGAAATGTATTGCTTCTTTTATTCAGGAACAGTGTTGCAGAGAATCAATCATCTGACAGTAAGAGCGAAGCTTATGCATGTACAGAAAACAAATTGCAAACTGGAGGTATGATGTTTCTTTTTATATTTATTTATGTTTCACTATTTATAGGGAACATGAGTCAAGGGAATATGAGACAACCATCAGGTCAACAAACGGACACTTTCCAGAGATAGTTTCTCATGGTATGAACATATAAATATGTTTATTAACGATACTTATATGTTATGTTCTAGAAATGCGACTTTCTTCGGATTACATAGAAAGATACTTAGGAAAACTCGACATGATACAAGAGAGCAGACTTGTTCAACTCTGGCAAAGTATAAACGAGTTAAGAGGAAACTCAGTACCTGGTGATACGACGCTTCTACGATTCTTAAGAGCCACGGAATTTTCAGTTGAAAAAGCTAAAGAAATGCTGACGCAATCGTTACATTGGCGTAAGAAATATCAGATCGATAAATTGCTCGAAGAATACAATACTCCTCACGTCGTGAAAAATTATTTCCCTGGCGGGTGGCACCATTTCGATAGAGGTAATGTAATTGTTATTTACCAGAGATATTATGTACAGTGAGTATGTACAGTGATTCGTTAATTTAAGATATTTATAAATACAAAAATTGCGACGCATGCACTAAGAAACGTTTTTTCGAATGCCCTCAAACTAATTAATAAACAATTTAATTTTATGAATATACATTCATAATAACTGTGTATGTATTTCTAGATGGGCGGCCTTTATACATTTTAAGAATGGGTCAAATGGATGTAAAAGGACTATTAAAATCTCTCGGAGAAGATGATTTACTGTTACTAGTAAGTCGAGTTTCTATAATGCACCGATGTATGTATATCTTACAAGAATTATTTTAATTGTTAATGCTGTTACAGGCACTGCATATTTGCGAAGAGGGTCTTCTTCTAATGGAAGAGGCCACTACTACTTCTGGTCACCCAGTTTCACAATGGTCTTTATTAATAGATCTAGAAGGCCTAAATATGCGTCATTTATGGAGACCTGGTATAAAGGTAAGTGTATTTAACACAAATTATAACTTTTATGAAATCAAATGTTATGTTATAACAAACAGTTCATAAAATAGGAGCCCACTTATTATCCATACTACTAAATTCTCATTTTTCAAATTTCTCATTTTTCGAATTACAGCAATATTTTGATTTTTTTCCGTTACAGGCTTTATTACGCATCATTGAAATCGTTGAGATAAATTACCCAGAAACAATGGGACGAGTCCTATTTATGCGAGCACCTAGATGCTTTCCTATTTTGTGGACACTTATTAGCACATTCATAAGTAAGGAGGAAATACTCTCTTCTTAAAAGATTCATATTTGTTATACTTCATTTTTACATTTTATACATAAATGTATTCAAATTCTGTTAATTTATGGTACAGATGAGAATACCAGAAAGAAGTTTATATTTTACTGCGACACTAATTACCTAGAAGAAGGCCCAGGCAGTATTAGCGAATATATTAATCCCGAATTCATTCCAGACTTCTTTGGTGGACCGTCTGAGGTACGTGTAATAACGAGTTATTATTAACATAGAAGTTAATACAGCAGAACCTCGAATACCTGAATTAATTGGCGGACATGACTGTTCGAACAAAGAAATTTTTTTATAATAAAATATTTTTTTGCAGTTGTTAAACAACTGAAAATTTGTGTAATGAGGATTCGGATAATCGAGATTCTACTGTATTTAATTTTGATTATGATGTTAAGTACTGATGTTAAGAGGAAATCCTCAGTTGGGTAACTAATTAAAAAACCACAGTGCTATCATTAAATTTTGTATTCTATGGGAAATAGTGTCACGTTTAAATTTCTACTAGATTATTAATGTTATTGTTGACTTTAGATAACACATCGTTAAAAGTGTTAAATTGTATGTTGAAAAATAATATTGTTTAACAAATAGGAGAATGTTTGCGAGTTTTATGGCATGGTACCTCGAAGGTTTTATATTTTCAACGCAACTGATTATGACGTAAGAATTTGTATATTTTCGTTTTATGTATTCCAAGCATAGTATTATTTGGTGTTTTCGTCCTGTCTTATTGTAGTAATTTCTAGTCGAACAAAATATGTGCTTAAGAAATGCACAATAAGTAGCTTTTGCAACTACAAATTGTGTCACGTTAATATGCTTAATAATCATAATATTATCCATAAATCGTGTATAAGTGTTTAATTCACATTCTTTAATTTTGTAATAGTCACTTTCGCTCTTTACCACAATGCACAGTGGTTAAAATCATCAAAACCATGGCCAAAAAACGAAAAATAAAAATTGTAATTTAGAATATTTGACATTGGAATTTTATAGAGGAGATATTCCTCTATACAAATCTATATTTGTATCGGATTATTAAACTAAATTATTTATACTATCTCATTACTATCTTTGTTTTAAAAAATTTAACATAAAGTATTCTGTTAATATTAGGTTTACATCCCTGAAGGAGGAATTGTACCAAAGCACCTTTATAAAGTGGATTTAGAAACCACATCAGCTGAAGAAGAACAGTGTTTATACCACTCGATTACCTTAAGTCGAGGACAAATTCATCGAGTAGTAATACATTCCAATGATCCAGGATCAGTTCTAACGTGGGATTTCGACGTCATGCGTCATAATATAATATTTACTGTATTATATAAAACTAACGACGACAGCGAACGAGTCTCTCTAGGTACGTTTATGGGCGAGCAAAAGAAAACTGAACTTATTTTGAGGAACTACCACAATACATATACATTTAGTGTCCAAAAGTCTTAGGCCACTTGTGGTACATAACATATATTACATTTTTACCTCTGGATTTTTGATAATAAAATAAATAATTATTACAGATTTCTCAGAATCGCTTACAGATGAGGATGCAGCAGAAGTATTAGAAACAAAGGAAGTTATGACAAATTTCATGAAAGTTGAATCCACTATTGTTTGTCATGATGGTGAAAGTATTCAGGTAATTCTATAGAAATACAAATAGAATCGGACCATTATTATTGATAACTCTATCCAGTGTTATCATGCAGACTTCTCTACAATATGAGTTTATTTCATTGCACGCATCCTCATATTTTATAAGATAATTGGTATAATTATACTTTTATACTTTGTTGCAGGGTACACACATAATGCAAGAAGCAGGAACATATATACTCCAATGGCATAATGAAGATATCCCAGGAGAATTTCTTTCATCCATTGGAGGTTCCAAAGCGCAACTCATGTACTTTTACGAGACGTTGCCTTCGATTCAGTATAGGTATATTTCTTTCGAATTCGATTACTTATGATTTAACGCGTTAAGCATAAACGACATGTTTTATTTTTCAGGGGGTCAATGATGAGCTTACAATCTGCTACGAGTTCTAGATCAGAAGCAAGTTCATACTTGTCCAGATGACATGTTAAACGTGAAATACAATCGATTGCATACTGACTGGGATTATGATACATGAAATACAGTGATTCATTTGAAATATTTAATTAATTGCTTTGGGAATTCTTCAAAATTGCAAGAACTTTGTGTTATTTTAGCTTTTAGATTTGAATGGATAATGTTATACATTTGGTCTAAATTCATCACTTCCTAATTAGTTATTAGAAAGCACGATGTTTTAATGCAAATGTTATATATATGTAAAATAAATAATTGTTGAATTTATGAAATGTGTAGTAGTACTTTATACTTCAACCTAGTTATCTGTTTGAACGTAAAATGGCAGTTGGCGAACGTTACTCATGGCGTCAGATCCTGGAAAATTCAAGAATTCGAATTTGAAACCAAGTTACGATAAATATATATATTTACTGTATCTAAGCAATAAATTAATTTGGGAAAACGGAAAAAAACGATAATATTACTCTGGAAGAAGTACGAATTGATATTTGAACATGTATCAATTGGTACCTCGTGGAGAACGAAAATGATGAAAGTGCGAAGTCGATCTAATTTTCTCAAAAAATAACCAATGAAATTCGAGTATTCAAGTTTTTAAAGAAACCTTAAACGTGATTGGTTGTCACTTCTCAATATCATGCGCGGTTCTTTTGAATGGAAATTTCAAGTGGAAAGTGAAAAATATCGATTGGCTACCTTAACTTTCTAATACTATGAAAAATATGTTGCAAATAAATTATGAATCGCACTTATTATTACTCTTGTCTATACGTAATACCCGAGATTCTTTTCTTTCGTTGATGTAACAGCAAGGGAGAAATTTGTTTACATTTAGTAACCTTACTAATGTTTACAATCGATTTTCAATCCGATGCATCACTTATTAGAACAACTTTATTTATGGATATGTTTGTCTCGTTTCTTCTTTTGAACATTTTCCAAAGAAGGGAACAAGACAAACACAACGGCAAACATCAAATTTATTCGAAGCCTAGGGTTTTTCCCATCTCCGAGGGAGATTGTTCTGTACTAGTTGGTAACACTGCTTATATACAGAACAGCTGAGAAACAGCATAAAGTGTAGGTCAGTGCAGGTCAGTGTAGGTCAGTGTAGGTAAATAGCAGTCAAGTTGTGTTTAATTTTACATTGTGATACTCGAGTGACAAAACAATTAAATTTACAACTTTATTAGATAACTGTACATATAATACAGTGGTGTAAAAAAATAGAAAATCATAAAATTTTTTTAACTTACTATTACTTTGTATAAGATCAAAATTTAGGTAACGGTGTAAAGGTTATGTTACCACGCGATTTTATGAAAACAAGGGAACGCTTGAAGAATCCCACGAAATCTGAAATACATCAATTGTTTATTCATTATAATGAGACCTGGGACGATGTTTGATAGGCGCGAAATTGGAAAACGAATACGTCGATTAATCGATGGAAATTATTCGTATCGTAAGATTCTTATATTAATTATTATTTGTGGTGGTATACTTCTTTACTTCGGCCCACCTGTTGCGCATTGGCTTTTTTCTTCTACTGGAGAACCAGTACAAGGTAAGATTTTAAATTCTATACAAATTTAGTTGTTTCTTTTTCTTTGTGTTTGGAGAAATTGTTCTAAAGTTATGTTTTAAATCATTTGACGTTAAACTAGATGAAATTCTCCGTACCATGAACTAGGATTTTATAAAAATATTTAAAATTAACGAAATGGCAATGGTTTGAAAAAAAATTCCATTTTTGCAAACAAAAAAAAAAACGCTCGTTTTTTGCTGGGGGAAATTTGCGATTGTTTAAATATCAAAAGTATCCTAGTTCATGGTATGTAAAAACATGTTATGAATATTCTTACAAAATTTCGAATCAATATCTTACAATGTTAGTCTTAATGATACATTTGAAATTGTATATGTTTTTATAGCATTTGAAGATTATTGCATCAAGGAAAGGCTAGCTCCATTTCGTTTGGATGCTGACGAATACAATGTAAACATCCTTCATAATCCACCAAAGGAAAAGGAACATCACTATTTGCCATACATTGGTAATGGCATTTTTGGGATTCCTATTTTACCAGAAGCTTGGATATACATAAAACAAGGACGAGCATTATCATTGCCAGTACAGTGGCAACCATTAATTTCACACCCTCTACCCAAAAGTAATTCCCATCAGGAAGCTACAGTTACAGATTTTACTAATGGGATTGTTTATCACTATCAGTGTCTCAGAGACAGATATTACACAGAGTTTACATATTATGCTCATAGAGTACTTGATGCGATTCTGGTGCAAGATATAAAAATAGTTAATCCCTTTTCATTCTCGCAAAATGTACCACTGAAACCTCAGATGTCTACGCATTGGAGCAATTCCCACACAGAACTGATCAAGTAATTAAAACAATTATTAAGTAGTGTAGTATGCTTTCAATTTATTAATGCCCCCACCCCCTCTAATTTTTCTCTTTCAACTCGTATTCCCAACATTTCGTTAACAGATCCTACATCTTTTATATTAAATCATTCAGTTAATTCTAATTTAACTCTACGCAATATTTCTAACGATTTTGACGCTAAGAGCAAATCATCGAAATATGCGACAATTATAATGACATAATTGTACATGTTACCAGTGTATACACACGGTTCCACTTACGATGCGTAATGACCGATTTTTTCAAACTTTTCACTTAATTTGTTTTGCCATACACGATCAGATTGCTTTAAACCGTATATAGGTGGTCCCACCCATTTGATGTATATAATATCCTGTTTCTACACTTACTGCTGGATTATATCCGTGCAACACGAGCATACACATCTACATAATCTATAGTATAGATCTTTTTATATGGAAAAAGCTATATATTACTGTGTAATATTAATATTGTAAATTTTAAGAATATATGTTGGTATGTTTAGACTTACAGTAGATGATTTTATACACGAATACAACTTAATTAGTGGGTTTGTCCCACTGTCCAACTCAAATAAGGTGGTAACTGTTTCAATACTTTACAAAGTTCCATTGAGAGTAACACAAGTTAAAGCAAGAAGTACTGTAAAATTAAAATTCATGACTAGTATACAATACAGTGAACCTATTGCTATGGAAGATCACCATATTCATTCTGAAATAACAAAGAAAAAAGCTATAGAGGTACGTATAAATAACAAGTTTGAAATAGAATCGTACACGTACATATTTTAATCTGACGTAATTTGATCAGGCGATGAAGAAAGCAATCAGACTCTCGCAACGAAATTTGAAGAATGATCATATTAACCTTTGGCAAAGTTACTGGTATACGAGTCTTAGAATAAGTGATTCTAAAGCTGATGGTGCTATTAATGGGCATAAAATAAATTCTACGATATATTATGTGTTATCCCAAATTTCGAAAGGTGTTCCAGATGTGGAGAAAAATGTAGCCATGAATGAAGGTTGTTATCGTGGACACTATACTTTGTAAGTAGCATATCGTTTTATAAATATTTGTTTATAGACTCGGTACGTTACCGTTCCGTCTGATGCACCCACACATTCACTTCGCTGGGCAATAGACTAAGCGTCGAAAATTAGCGACATTCTATTGTTTCAGAGATGCACCCCGTTTATGGAAAGATACATCGTCAGTTGCTGGTGTGAATAATGTAGTCGAAGCATGGTTAATAACACTAGAAAAACAAGGATGCCATCATTTAATAACTGGCGACCCTTCAGCGGTTCAACAAGCTATTGTCTTGAGCCTTGGCAGTTTGCGTTTCAGCAATCAACATCTTGAATTTAACATGGATCCGCAATATCTTCATCGAGATTATTTGTTTAGGTATTGTATCACTTCACCTTATATATTCTCATCAGAGAAAAAATATTGAATGAGATTCATGCTTGTATTTCTCTTTCTAGGAGAATCAGTTACGGCAATGTAACTCATCTGAATATATCAGTAACTGTTGGAGAAGATAATCGCGCAGTATTAGGAGTAGCTTTAGACAAAAGTGACAGTGTCTATTTCGGCTGTGATGCAGGTTGCTTGGACGCACCTGTTTCCTTAAGTCAGTCTTATACAAATTTTCCAGTAAAATTGACAAAGCCATTAACAGCTATATTATATATAACGTCTGATCATCAACATATGCAAGATCTGCGAAATGCGTTACATGTTCACGCAGTACACGATGGTAAATATAAAAATAAAATATTTTTTCAACCTTAAACATATAATCAAACATATATTATACTTTTTTTCCAGCTCCAGCACACGATCATCTTGTTATGGCTTTACACAAGCATGGGCATCAACTTGGTGGATTACCTACGCTTTTTTGGATTAGTATCTGTTTTCTTATAATTGTGTTTCATTTGTTTCTTTGTAAACTTATTATTAATGAATACTATGGTCATCAAGATAAACAGAAAATTAGATATAGTAAATTGTAATTATATTTTGTAATAATTATACTGTCCAGATGCTCATATATAATCACACTCGTGTATAATAATTTAACTTTGTATTAATACGTGTTATGATATAAGAATTTATGAATATTATCTCTTATAGTGATATCGAATATAACATTGGAAAAGATATATTTATTCCTTCTACTTGTATAGTCTTCTATAGAGTATGAATCGACAACTCTGTAGCTAATTAGCTGTAGTTAATTCAAATTAAGTTGTGTATATTATTTCATATTTAGATAACAGAAATGCGTTACGCTGTACACTTTGTAAGATAATTTTTCGTAGTTATTTATGAAAGAGTATGTAAACCTGATAATTTTGAAACTACAAACCACAGAAGATTCCTGTACATATGACAATAAATATATTTCACAGTCTAGTCATAGATATAAAAAATTAATTGAATTGAATTTATTTAAAAGGTCATAGACTCCAAGTCGAGCCCATAGACCGAGTACATTATAAAAAAATTAGCTATTGAAAAAGTAAATCGTAAAGCCCTCTTAGGATAACCGTTTATTACCGACCGAACTGCCGTTTCTCGATTAACACTTTATCGACCGCTCGTGGTTGAGGCTGCCACTCACTAAGTACCGGCTTAGTCGCGCTAATTTTTCGCTACTTTTGTGTTGTGCTTATTCCTTTTCTTTCAAAGGAATGTAATTTTATATAATAAAGGGCCTTATAAACTAACGATTAATAGGCTAGCGGTCGATAAGCGCTGGCAATCGAAAAGCCGATAAATAGGCTAGCGGTCGATAAAGAATAACCGGTGTGAATAACCGTTTATTACCGACCGAACTGTCGTTTCTCGATTAAGATTGCGTCAGCGGGTACAGCGTCCAAGTTAGCTTTTTCCGACGTCGTCCGATAGGTGTCCACGTACGTTTCCGTAATTCTCGGTTGCGTCGCGAGTGTGTCGCTCGCATGGCGCCACGAGCGAGCTTAGTCAGTCAGCCGCGAGACGCGGTGAACTGAAGGTGTGGTGAGTGTTTCTGTGGGCCGACGGGCCAAAAATGGCGGAGCGTACGAAGACGACAGCCCCGGCCACCCGGCCTGTTCCCATGAAGCTGTTCGCCACTTGGGAAGTGGATCGCACGGCTCCAAACTGCATACCCAGGTAATCGATAATCCACGGCTCGATTCACGTTCGTATCTTTGCTTTTCGTGCGACAATCGTGTCATTATCCCGTGTCACAGTGAACAGCCAGGGACTCGGCGGGCATTCACACGCCCTTTTTTCCAAGATCACTCGCATTTTTCGATTCGCGCCCTTTACTCGAGACCGCCTGTCTTTACTCAACGTTTCGATCCGGTGCCGGATCAACGCGTGTCTCATTTCCGAGACGAGCGTCCTAGGTTATTCGTGCTGCGTGTCTGGTCTCGGGACTGCGTGGCGCGCTCTGGCCACCGTTGGATGCTAGCTGTCAATCGAACGTGACAGATCGCCAAATCGTAATCTCGATCTTTGTTTTCACGGTATTTTCATCCCATCCGGTATCGTTGTTTGATCGATGCCAATCCCCTCGGCGACTGTCTTCGATTCGGAATTGTTTATGTCGACGGTGTTTAACGAGATGAGTAAATAAGAGCGTCTGAGCCGCCAAGTGCGAGGCAAAGAGAGAGTCAAGTTTTGCCCGGGTCCAACGACGCGATACTCGTTGTAGATTTCGCGCTACGTTACATCGTCGTATGGTTCAGCGCGAATGAAACAAACGACATGTTGAACAAACATCGTTACCAAGGTCTGCTTGTGTGCATGCTCGTTAGGTTAGAACACGGGGGAATTTACGGTTCTGTCGAAAACTGGCATCCTCGAGTCGAGGATGTCTGCTTCTCCGGAAGCATCGGTTCTTATCTGACGGTTAACCCTTTCATAGTAACTGTATCGTTTTCGATACAAACCTGTTCGAGACAATTTGT
Source organism: Hylaeus volcanicus (assembly GCF_026283585.1). Taxonomy (NCBI): domain Eukaryota; kingdom Metazoa; phylum Arthropoda; class Insecta; order Hymenoptera; family Colletidae; genus Hylaeus; species Hylaeus volcanicus. Next base: position 2,869,336 of record NC_071977.1, on the reverse strand, counting down.
ATCGTTGTAGGAATTAAATTTAGCTTCCACTTAACTTATTTACAATTTATTTATACAGGGTGTTTCAAAAATGTTGTAACACATTGAAAGAGATGATTCGGGAGGTGATTTGAAACAACTTTTTCCTTAGCGAAAATGTTGTCCGAGGCCTCGTTGAGGAGATATTAAGAGAAAACATTGACCAATCAGAGCGCGAGAATGCCGGTGGAGCGCCCGCGGTAGGCGTGGCTACGCGCTAGGCGGCCGCGCTCATACGCTGTCGCGAGCGCTCCACCGGCATCCTCGCGTTCTGATTGGTCAATTTTTTCTCTTCTGTATCTCCTTAACGAAGCCTCGGACAACATTTTCGCTAAGGAAAAAATTGTTTCAAATCACCTCCCGAATCACCTCTTTCAATGTGTTACAACATTTTTGGGACACCCTGTATATTTACATACATGAGAATACAGGGTGGTCCAGCTAAGTAAGGCCACCTAAATATCTCCTCTAATTGTGGGGGTACAAAAAATATTCTGTATGCTATTTCCATTCGAATAGAGGAGATATTTAGGTGGCCTTACTTAGGTGGATCACCCTGTATAATTTAAATTTGCAATGTTAATAAACGATGTTAGCCGATAGGATGTCTTTTGAATTAATTACCTTTGTTTTAACAACGACACATCCAACACGAACATAGCGTTTTATTTTGTTTTATTTTTATTTCGTATGCTCGGTATACGCCACTTGCAAGTATTTTGTTTAGCGAGAGTTTTCATTGTAATGTTAAAAAGATCGTGATTAAATTGATTCGGATTAAATTTTGATGTACGTTTCTGTTTCGTAACTTCGTTAAATTCGCGACAACACTGCATCTAGATGCGGGCATGATGGGATTATGTTTCGTGACTTAAACCTGTCAGATCCAGTGACGTAATATCCAGTATAGGCTAATGAGATTCCTGTCTAGTGTCTCCAAGGGGTCCCACGAATTATTGTTTCGAAAATTCATTGCTAGTACTCGATACACTATTCTATCCCAATACGTTCCTTTTTAAAAGAAATTTTCAAGCATAGTTTTTAACTCGAAAGGCATTAAACTTATTTAATACGCGACAATTCAGTAAATTCTATTTCACTATCTATTATATCAAAATAAATAACGATTTGTTCGAGATTGAAAAAATGATCATCTCTTAATTTTCGTATCTCCGAAGCTTCCTTTCATTTTTATTTTCATTCTTTTCCCTAAATTCCTCCGAACTCCGAACCTTCCCTGATCCTTACCTTGACCTAAACGACATGTTGTCAACAACTTACCTGAATTGACCTTCGTAAAAATGGCGACAACTTGTCCGAACTAACCCTCCAAAAAAAAACACGAATAACTGATACGACGAATAAACTCGCAAATATTTGTCAACAACTAACCCGAAGCATCTATTCGTATCCGTTCTTCGATGTTGTTTATCGTTCCCACGGATTCCCGGTGTATAGTCATGTAATCTAATGCAAAGCACAAAACATCCCTTCTCAAAGTTTTCACGAGAGACGTTTGCTAACATTTCCTGGAAAATTACTCGAAGCAGATACTTCCTTGAGGTAGAGCTTTGGCACATTGCCCCATTAAATCCAGTTTAATGTTCCGGGAACCCAAGGAGCTGTTTCATGTGGTCTATCGAGTGTTTGTGTATCCTCGAACCCGACAATAAATTTCGCCTGTTTGACCCACGCTGTAAATTCTTCTCCATTGATCGTTGCTCTATAGTTTCGTTTCAACAAAATCTAGATCGTTTTCGCGTAACTATTATATTTCCAGTGTTGTCCAAACATTGTGTCCGTTACTTTGATCCCGTTGCATATTAACTGATGTTAATATTAGTGTTTCTCGGATTCGTTAAAAATTCTTTTGGAATTAAAAACGCAGCGGCAATAAATTAACGAATATTTTTGATGCGAGCTCTGCCTTTGGCAATCAGCAGAGTGATTGGCACATTATTTGTAAAAATGATTAAAAATATTCTATCGATGAAACATCACGTTATTCGATTATCTTGACTGATAATAGCGAACGTCTTTTAGATGATCGTTGATATCAGTGTGTTAATTGCTGATACGTAGCTTCGTATTCGAGTATTATGGGAGATGAGTATGTTCCAATAGTATGAATATCATTTTAGTTACTTCGATCGAAGACAATAACTCGAATAAAATATTTCCAGAAATAAAGGGTTTTCCAAACGGAAGTTTACGATTTTGTTTTTTGATCAAAATGGTATATAGAGTATATCTGATTTATATAACTTAGATAATATATTTAAGTGTATTTGTAGTTGCCAGGTTTATTTTGTTATTCGGAAACAAAATACCAAAGTCCTTTTTCTGGAAAAATTTATTTTATATCGACATACTTATGGCATAGCAATTTAAAAAAATCTCATTTATATTTCCCTCTGAAATTTTATTACGATTGGTAGTATATTAGAGGCTCCAAGTTAAAATAATGCGGTCATTAAACAAATGAAGGTAAAAAATAAAGGTAAAAATATCTACATAATAATTTTCTTCAATTTTCATCGCGTATAAAAATATGAAAAAATTGTAACTTTCGGCCTGTTTCAAGGTTATCGACGCATCGAAAATCGAAAAATCGAAAATCGAAAAATTTCGATCCGTTTAATATCGTCACTCAACCTTTCGATACTTCCACTTTGCAATTCTCGAAAGACTAACAAGTGATTGTTGCGGAGCAAATGGGATGATGGCCAATTGCCAGCTGATCGCTTGCCTGAAGATCGCGCAGTACTCGCGTTGGCGGGAAAAATAAAGGTCAATTTTCACGTGACACAGGGTCGTTACTTTTAATGTCCTGGCATTGAATGTCGCGATTAAATAGCGATGGGCGCTCCTCGTATCTAGGTCTTGCGAGAGATTCGAAACTTTCGAACACGCGAAGAGTCGAATCGCTTTAAATATTGTTCAGATCCAGACGATCTTGAAAGTTTGGATCGGTCTTAAACTCTTGATAGGTTTTGGAAACATCGAGGCGAGAACATTTTGCATAAATAAATGGCTTCGTAGTTTCCTGCAGCTTTCCATTGATTTTTGCTCTCGAAAGTGATTGTACCACCAATCGTTTATCGACACTTTAGGGATTTGTGAGCGGTGCATTTATCGTTTACAAGTTTGTTCCAAACAAATACTTTATTAGGACTAAATGATTCATCGGTAACGAATTTTTGTTTGAATTTGTTACCAGGATATTTCATTCATGATAAACTCATGAACGAGTTGCACGACACAAGTCTGTAAAATACTGGTTAGATATTAACAATGTTCGTTTCTTTTTTTTTTTCATATTACATCATTTCGTAGTACGTCATTAATAACACTTTTATGAAAACAAAAATTCTAGCAAAAATGTACAAATGTACAAATGCAATTTATTATTTCTGCGAATTATTTAAGCCTCAAGTTTCAAAATCCAGTCAAAATCGATCTGATCTTTGGGATTGTATTAATTTCTATTAAATTGTTTCATCAAATATATCCTGCACACGATGGTTTCATAAATACCACACACCGCAAAATCTGCAGTTGACCGATAATTTAATCGAGCGGTTGGTGTAAATTCGTATGAACAGCTAATTCGATAACAAAATTTATTCTATCAGGTCGCAGTCGCGTGGTTCAGGTAGAAGATCAGCATAATTTGCTCCGTACCGAATAAGTATAATATCCTCTTTCCGGCAGAAATGTTACGTATCGAGACCGTCGTATTTGGTCGGTCGTGGATCGGTCTCGTGTCATTTTTGCGTTGAATAATTCACGTGCTTGTTCAGCTTTCGCGAGATCTTTCTTCCTCCGAGATGAACTTCCAGAGATATTTACGACTCTACTTGGAATTCTTAAAAGGTTTACGGGCCGCGAACACGAGGCACGTTAGTAGATCAGTGTTAATACGATCGGCCGTTTCGTCTGAAATTTTATTAGTCGTTTATCATTAATGAACTTAGTAGCGGAAATTTAAGTCTGCGAACACGAAGATTTCGCTTGTCTCGTTTGCTTGAGCGATTCTCGCGTGAAACATATTTATTAGCAGGAGCAAATATAATATTCCATTTTCTTTTCTTTTCTTTTCTTTTATGAATTTTACTTTGAATAAATTCGTAGATCAGCTATCGTGCGAGTTAATTAACAAGCTACACGTCAAATTAGTTGCATTAATTTCTAACGTGATTTATGAAACTAAGGGCAATTTCTAGCGTTATTTGTTAATTATGACGGTACGTAACTCGTTTGTACATGAACTTCATCGTAGTTTCTATCTCAATTTAGGAGCAAATTTCACTAATTTCTATCGCGATTTATAGCGGAATTTAATTTGTAGTTTTCACCGTAATTTCATCTCAGAGATGAGAAAACTTTGTTACGAGTAATAGACGCAGAGTTTTATTTTTTATTCTTCCACATTTGTTTTGTTGTCACCTACTGTTGGAGTTACAGTTTGTTTATCTCTGGATTGCACGGAATTCTTTAAAAACGTAAATAATAACCGTAATTTTCAATAATTTTAATAGCTGGCAAAAACAACGCTTCGTGGCCT
>NC_071977.1:2863887-2864741 GCF_026283585.1 Hylaeus volcanicus | reverse complement strand
CTTCGTGGCCTCCCTATTCAAATATATCGAGAACCTAATTGCGGTATATCTACGAATCATTAATGCAACAAAATATATATATTATCTTTTCCCGTCAAAGTATATCGTTATACCGACCATTATATTAACAATTACACTGGGCAGCCAACGTAAATGCTACGAATAGCTATGAAACATCATTCCTTCAATATTGGTTGACGACTCTTGACTCCTCCGTTGCAGAAGCGGTGTCGAAAGGGTTAGACAGACCGCTATTGATATTTCGCAGGCAACGTGCACGACGGATAACATCTCCCCCTTCGGTTGGTTAGCGATTCGCGATTAGTATACTCGTCCGGTCTGGGTAAGCGTATCCAAGCCGAGGTCGCGGCGAGGCTCCGAATGCGATTCGCGTATTCCGGCGCGAGGTACGCGACAGGTCCGTTCGCCGTGGCGCGAAAAAGTTCCCAGGAGAGGAGAATACAGCCAATTTGTCATTTAAATGAATCAACCGTGTGACTGCGCGGTCGGACGTTCGCGGACGGAATGTCGTTTCAAATTGACCCTTAACGCCCTGCGGTACACTCAACGGTTCCGATCGATTCGCGGAATTAAAACCCAAGACCTTCAACGCGTGCATTACTTTTGTGCCATCGCGAAACCAGCTGCGAATTCATTTTTATGCTGTAGATTGACACTACAACTCCGAACCGGTTTGGATTTCGACCGTTGTATTCCTAATTTCTTTTTCAAATTACTCAGTTATCAATCACTTTTGTTAGCAATCACTGAAATTCCTTTGACCCTCCTCTTCTTCAATTTCAAATGTATTCTAATAGGTTCAGTAAGTATCTCTTTGATGTTGGTAGTTTTAG
>NC_071977.1:2846414-2858887 GCF_026283585.1 Hylaeus volcanicus | reverse complement strand
GTCTTGCGTCGTTTTAAATATTTAATTTCAAACAAATTATTCGAAAATGTTAGTTCCTTGGATTTTTACGATTTTTTGTGATTTTTGTTTGTTTTTCTATCGCATCATTTATAATACAACGTGAATTTCGTATTACTCAGTGTGCTCTTAGTACAAAAGTTTCGCAAGTATTCGATTCGCTAACAATATTTCTCCGAGTTATCTTTCATTTTAATTAAGTAATAAATTAGGTGATCTCATACTTTTAGCCGGTAGTGTACATCGCATTTCTTCGAAAGAAACGTATACAGATTACACATCGCTTGGCGCCGTCTTGCGCATTAATTTTATCGTCAATATGTTACGCATCAAGTGTGCATATAATTTCAGGAAAATGTCTCGGACACGTAATCTGTTGATTTGTAATTCTCGACCTCCGTTAACGTTTTCACGTTGTCGTATCATCGTTGCGTGAGTTACATAAAAGCTGTCTTTACGACGCATCTATTGATGTTAGAAATATTTTATTGTTTACGTTTCATATAGATCAATGACGCATCGATTATTTGCAAAGTCAATTTTTTTTTCTTTTTTCTTTTTTTTTTTTTTAACTAATTTCAAAGTAAAATATTCAGCGAGCAAGTCTATATTTTTACAATATAACCCACAGCAATACAAATTTTTAACTATAATTCAATACGAATTTCTTAAATGAAATAAAAATTCATTCCTTTCCATGTCACGAATCTAATAAATATTAGGTTGTCCGAAAAGTTTCTTTCCTTTTATTAATAATTGATACATACACGATATTTTATGTTTTATGTTACATTACAAAATCGTGTACAATTCATTTCGCTCCATTACTGTTACAGCATCGATGTCTAAGAAATCAGATTGTCTATTTATATAAACACTGCCACACAAAATAATTGAATGCAACTCACGAGAGAAACTTTTAGGACAACCTAATATAAAATTGGATTAAAGCTGAAGGCGCTACAGAGAGTAAGAGGAAGAGTGAATCAGGTTGATCATAAAACGTGAAAATTGCATTTTTGTTACGTCCAACTCGCAATAATTATCATAAAATTTGTCTGTACCGGGTTCGAAAGTTATAAACAAAATTTCTCACATTTCGCCAGGAGGAATATCTTCCCGGTACCGTATAAATAGAATCGAGAGTAACGATAAACATTCGTGGCGCAATATTCTTTCTAGTGACGTGTACGATTACCGATAGCAGCATTTATAGACCGTAATTCACGAAAGACTATCGCCGTGTTACACATTTACGAACGTTCCTTGAGGATTTACTGTTCCAATCGACAGATAACCAGTATCTACACGCCGTATAACGTATTCTCTAAACCAGACCGTGCCATTTTCTTCCCGGGCCTGGCAAATGGTCAAACGATAATATCTCGCGTCATAACCAGCTTCGAATTTGCATTAAAACCCAGGCCAAATTCGCACGGGCTAATAAACACTAATAATAAACCACGTTGAAGTAGAAGTAACGTTAAATCCCTGTGCCAAAATGTTGATCTCGAATTCTGTTCAATTAATTTCTTATTACTGAGAAAATTAGTTGTAATTCGAATCTTTGATGACGACATTCGGAATTATCTCAAGCGTGTACTTAAAGGCTAAACACAAAAAGTAAACATTGGTTCAAAAAAAAAAAAAAAAAAAATTCAATGCGTATAGAATGTATATTGTAAATTATTAAAATTATCTATGATTGAAAAATATGCTTATCAGCATAATAAAATACATGAAACTATTTGTCATAGATACTAATATTATGACAGAAGGCTTGTGTGTAAAAAGTCTGAATAAAGATAGATATAAACTCCACTATATACAGGGTGTCCCAAAAATGTTGTAACACCTTGAAAGAGGTGGTTCGGGAGGTGATTTGAAACAACTTTTTCCTTAGCGAAAATGTTGTCCGAGGCTTCGTTGAGGAGATATTAAGAGAAAACTTTGACCAATCAGAGCGCGAGGATGCCGGTGGAGCGCTCGCGGTAGGCGTGGCTACGCGCTAGGCGGCCGCGCTCATACGCTATCGCGAGCGCTCCACCGGCATCCTCGCGCTCTGATTGGTCGGCCGCCTAGCTACCGCGAGCGCTCCACCGGCATCCTCGCGCTCTGATTGGTCAACGTTTTCTCTTAATATCTCCTCAACGAAGCCTCGTACAACATTTTCGCTAAGGAAAAAGTTGTTTCAAATCACCTCCCGAACCACCTCTTTCAATGTGTTACAAAATTTTTGGGACACCCTGTATATGAACTCCATTTGCCAATAAAAATAACAATTTCTCTTACCTAAAATGCTACGATTCGATGAGATGATTCAAATGAACAAGAGAAAGAGGTAATTCAGAATTCCAAAAATTTCCTTCGTAATTGAAAAAGAATCGTAATATTCTCAGCTTGTTATTCGTCGAATGAAAGACTTTTAAAAAGCGAGCTATCCGCGTTGAAATACTTTAGCGAGAAAGGTGCGAGTCGAACGAATTCCAGATACTTGGCATTGCTCATTATTCGAGGAAAACCACTCGTCGAGAAACGACGCGACGATACCGAGCGCAGAACGCGGAACAAAGAAAGAGAGCGTTATCGTCGCGTGCATCGAGTGGGAAGGACTCGCGTTGAAAAATGTTGGACCACCGACCGATCGAATCGATACGGTTCACCGATCTCATCGATTAATCCGCTCGCTTTATTCGCGTCGTCTTTTCCACTCGGATGAATGGGTTTCTTTATCTCGGCGATTGCCGGCACCGACGAACCGTGACACTAGCGCCCAGATTACGCCGTTTACGCAGCGTCTGACAATGAGTCAGAAAGAAAGTCCGCACGCGAGTTTTTCGTTAGCGATACGTGTTTGCGATACGTGCGAATGAGACAGTCCGAGCATTTCTAACGCGTTATCTGCTGGGGTCACGGAACACCGCATATTTTTACTCGCGGCGATTATCCGACCGGTCACGGAAGCAAATTTTACTTTCGCTGGCAACACTTTTTTTTTTTTTTCTTCACGGAACAATGCCCAGCCGCATCAGCAAAGCGTTGTAACGACGTCTGGTACAGATGGGAGTAAATTAAGAATATGGTTATTTTCGTGGATTGGTTAATTTGGAATTTGGGAGATGAGATGATGCAATTGATAGTATGTTTTTTATATTATGATATAATCGATATTATGTTTGTATATCTGGTTATCAGCCGACGAAGATATACGTACCGAACAGATGTAATCGTTTCGATATGGGACGGGCAAAACAAAGAGAGAGCCGTGCAGCGGCACAAGCGGTCGCAATTCGTTATGCGACCACGATTGCGTATACTCGCGAATCGATTTGTAGTTATCTCGCGTGAAAATGTGCACCAGCAAATTTCCGGTCAAACGAATCGCGCGATAAACATTGGCGGGGAAATTCATTTCGGAAAAGGAGGTCGGCACACGTTCGTCGTTCCGTTGAATCGTGGTCGCGCGTTAAAAGCGAATTAGTTTATCGCTTTAACGATAGTATTTTCCTCGAACTTCGTTGGAAGACTACAGTCTTCTTTCGTTGGGATTGTGTCTGCAGGGCTCTCGTATTTCACGTTTTGCTGATAATTGGAGATATTGGATGATTTAGATCTGGTCTAAGAAATTGGGGAATATTTTTCAACGGTTGTTAGCGTGTTTTTATTTATAGAATCGCGACAGCGTGAACTGTTCGCATTTTATTTATATTTGCTCGGTTTATAAATTAATTATACTATTAAACCATCCGTGTATCCTCTCTCGAAAAGTCTTTGAATTATTCTATATTTTACACAAAATTTAGAATGCAAAAATAAAAATAAAATTAAAAATAAAATGAATTTATTGCCTTACTAATTTAGGTAAAATAAATTTCAAGGTGCTAAATATAAATAACGAATATACATACATATACATATGTATATTCTACAGTAATAGCGTAACGAGTTCAATTTATTTCGTTCATCCTAAATTCGTTGTAAAATCTCGAACAAATCAGTCTTGTCTAAAAACGAGATTATACTTTCTTTCTGTTTTGTTAATTTTTTAACCGAATAATTTATTTTCTTTTCGCAAGTTTGTACGTCCAAGTGAAGAGTATTACGCATAGCCACGTATAAATTTCATTTAATTTACCATGAATAAAATGTAAATAAAAATTGTAAATTGAATCGAGTGTCGTTGTAGTGTTTGCGTGGTGTGCAAAGGGTTAGGCCACTAAGATCGTAGTAACGAATATCACAGAGATTCAGCTTCTTTTAATTTCGTCGAAATGGAAGTTTATTTTATCGAGGATTCGATAAAGACAGATGAACTATCGGCGTGTCTATCGAAATATAGATCGGTATTCGTGCGAGCGTGACGCGAGCGGAGGCAAAAGTTTTTACGGTCGGCAGGAAAACCTATAAAGTGTTAAGCATGCCGTCAGCGGAAGGGAATAATAGCGTGGTAATCGTGGATCGTTTGGACATGCAAGGTCGCTCTATAGCGTTCGAAAACGTTTCTTATCGGGCCGATTTATGGTTTCCCGACAGGGATGCGAAACGATTATTTCGCAGTGGAAATGAAATTTCTGTCCCGCGAGGAAGTAGCTAGTTTGAATATAAAACAATGAAGGCCTGCGAAATCAAGAAGGTGCTCTATTGATGCATTATGGTATTCATGGGCTGGATGATTGACGCAGGAAAAGAACAATTTGCGTTCATGCATTTCGAAATGTCTCGTTAGGCGAATCAGCTATCAAATGTAACCGACTCGACTATGTAATCGTACGAAATGATTGGAAATTGGTGGATGCATGTAGATTCTATTGAGAATTCTTTTAATTTTTTCGAAGTATTTTTAGTAAGTACTTTTAGGAAGTAAAGAAAGTAATTATTAAAATTGTAAACGGGTATTCGTTATTTCGTACATTTTGACGAGAGTCATAAATTAAATTTCGATTCATTTTCAACTTTGTTAATTATCGAAGGTATTTGTATTAGAAATGTTTTGCTCGACTTTTCTATAATTCAATATTTCCTAGGGATAATAATAACGTAGTTTTCAGTTTTAAGTTGCTTAGTTCCGAACATTTTAAAGACTGTAAAGTGCCGTGGTCAACTTGAAAACAAGGTTCCACGTTAAAAGCGTAATCTAACACATATAGGAAAACTTTTAAAGTACTTACGTACTTAATAATTGATAAAACAGTTTATGTCGTGCAGTATGAACAATGTTTCATACTATTTTATTTTTATCAGGAGGACTTATCACTTGGAGCATTAATAAGCCGACGTTACCTTACGATTAGCCATCTTTAGTTTCTGACATTGGTTTTCATCATCAAGTATTCCGGTACCTCTAATTTTCAAGTTTAAAAACAAAAAACGTTATGGTTTCGTGTTTAGTTACGTTTTGAGAAACAACTGCCTTGTTCGATTCGTTATTAAATGCCTTATTGAATTCAAGTTTAATTTGATCAGATAGTAAATCTTATTGGATTCGAACGAATGAAAATTCTCTAAGTAGAATGGATGTATTTCTGTATAATTTTAGATATACAGGGTGTCCCAAAAATGTTGTAACACCTTGAAAGAGGTGGTTCGGGAGGTGATTTGAAACAACTTTTTCCTTAGCGAAAATGTTGTACGAGGCTTCGTTGAGGAGATATTAACGGAAAACACTGACCAATCAGAGCGCGAGGATGCCGGTGGAGCGCTCGCGGTAGCGTATGAGCGCGGCCGCCTAGCGCGTAGCCACGCCTACGCTACCGCGAGCGCTCCACCGGCATCCTCGCGCTCTGATTGGTCGGCCGCCTAGCTACCGCGGCCGCTTTACCGGCATCCTCGCGCTCTGATTGGTCAGTGTTTTCCGTTAATATCTCCTCAACGAAGCCTCGTACAACATTTTCGCTAAGGAAAAAGTTGTTTCAAATCACCTCCCGAACCACCTCTTTCAAGGTGTTACAACATTTTTGGGACACCCTGTATTTAAAGAGAACCACAGTTCTCATTTTCATGCATTGCATTTATTAATGAATAATTTGTAAAACGTTTAAGTTAAAAAATATGGAACTGCACGAATTCAGTGAAATTTTGTTAAATTTAAATATCTCCTCTAAAGCTAGTTTTGAACTATAAAAAAGTAATGAAACATTAAAAAAGTACTTCGATGAATTCCGATTCCAATTCGCCAAAGAATTATCTATTTCCACAGGTGTTACGCGTGAAGACGAAGTTTGAGAAACACTGTTCTAACTACATGCATAATTTATACAGAAAAAGTCGAAGCTGTCAAAGGAGAATCGGTTATCCGAATGAGCGATAACGTAATTTAAGTAAGCGACCGTTCAATTGCCTCGAGCCGTGTATTTTTCTCGATGAAAACAGTTCGCTCGTTGAAAATGAGCCGCAAGCAAAAGGAATTCGGTTAGGGAAATTGAAGTGGGACGAAATAAATCGTCATTCGTTGCACGCGATGACGTGCAATTCGCGATAATTATCTGGCGTGTAACTTGGTTGACGTTTATTTTAGCTTTCTATCCTACGCGCGATAGCGTTGCCATTTAAGTTACAGCTAAGGGTAGTGGGCTGAGAAATAAGACACTTGTTGACAGATTTGTTTTTTTCTTCAAACGGGTATATTAGGTGAACCGGAAAACAATGTCGTTTTTGAAATTTTAAATAGTGTTTATCGTTCATCAGCTCATTGATTTTTATCGATCTGCCATTGACAATTTGCACGCATACAATTAATAATTAAAAATAGAAATTTATAAAAAATTTGTTTGAATCCAATGTAAAAGAAACGACGTTACCTTCCAGTCCACCTAATATAATTTCCTAGAATCTTTATTTGTTTTCTGAAATACATGCATCGAACTACACATCTACTGATTATATCCAACCACGAATTACAATAATTACAAAATTTAGAGCGTATCAACTTGTCGCGGTGTTTGCCATACAAAATTTTAGATTCACAACTAGACTGCGGATCTTTATCCATTTATAGGAAATGTGAATGTGCAACAACCTACAAAATGCAAATAATACGTGAGGATATAAAAGAGATCGAAAGTAAAGTTCGTGTTATAATATATGCAGAATAAAATAAATTCCTATTTAGGTTCAATTTTTGTAGCCACGTTCGCGAAGATTTTATTTTGCACAATCCTCGGTCTATTCATAACATACATCCTGTTTTTACGTTTAAAACACCGATACTGTTTTCTATAGCAATGTTTAATTGGAAAAACAGCCTACAAATCGTCTAATTAGCGTTTCGTAGGCCAAACTACCGTCTCTAACGATTTAGATGTCGCCTTCCTCCGCGTCGTGTTGCACCAGTTCCACGTTGAACGTGCTTCTCCATAAAAGGAGCCTTCGTTCGGTCCCATTCATTTCGGCGCAAATTTGTCTCGTATTTAGACGGACGGAAAAGTTCTGCACCGCTGTAATTAAGCGTTTCTCGATCCAGTACGCAACTGTTGCCGGTGCCACGGGGCCTGGAAACTCGAATGCGAGGAAAACCGTGGTTGGCGGGGTTGAAACAGTGACGTAACCGATCTGGTGCAATGCGGAAGGTGCCTACGAGCGTGAAAATCACTTTTTCGTGGAAGATTCATCGACAACCAAATATCTGCCGAAAATGAAAATGTCGGTCGATCGCGAACGAGGTCAGGATTAGAGATGGGCAACGCTCTCATCTACAGATGTAGATAAAAATGTCGAATAACGAATGAAAGTAACGAACGAAACTTTTATACATGTACATGTATGCAAATAATATTCACAGAATACTATCGCGTATGTATTACTATTAGACTGCGGATCTTTGTGCAAAATAAAATCTTCGCGAACGTGCCTACAAAAATATAACCTAAATAGGAATTTATTTTATTCTGCAAATATTATAACGTGAACGTTACTTTCGATCGTTTTTATATTCTCGCGTATTGTTTGCATTTTGTAGTTTTTCGGAGAAATTTCTCAAAATCATATATTCAATTTTCTTATTGTTGTTTTTTTGATATAAATAATGTTATCGTTTTAAAGTATATATATATTATTTTTCAAAGCATATACGTGAATATATTTGAAAGACACGTGAAATTAAAATGTCTGTACATACAATTATACAAATGAACATACAAAATGTATTTACATGCACGTCGATATACTATACAGCAATAGTTTTCGTTATCACCGAACGATCCGAGATTGTCTCGATTCGTGTCTGAGATCTATCCTAGGATTGGCACGTCCATTAAGCGTTACGTTGCTAAATTTTGATAGTACTCCGCTCGTCATTGAATCAAATCGTAACGACCTATAGTTTGCAGACTCGCGGCCGAAGCAGCTGCCGCGTTATTATGCAAACGACTCTGATACGCCTACCGTTCGCCTATCTCTATCGTAATATGCCTAATCTGCCGCTGCCGGAAGATGTGTGCAAAAAGGCATTGAAAGGTTTCGCACGCGGTTACGGTTGTGTCCGTTTCGAGCCAATGGAACGGTGTTACTCAAACCTTCGTCCGTGACCATTCTAAAATCGTTCGAATAATACGTCGCGACTGAAACCAACGTGCGACAATTTTTCTGAAATTTTTTTATGTCATTCACAAACGAACAAAATATTTTATTTGTTTTCCGCAAATTAGAATACACACATCTTTGCTACGATTTTCGCGATAGAAATCATTTTTATGGTCCACGAGGAGGTACTCTCTTTTTTCTAACCAGTTTCCAGGTAATTTTATACGTTTACATGCACGAGTAAAATATTTCTACCAAATTATGCAAACAGAAATTGAACAACGACGTGGAGTATTGCACGTAACTTGTAAACAAATTTGGCAGGGCAGTTAAGATATATACAAGAAATAAGATTCTCAAAAAATATATAAACAATATATATATATATATATGTTGTTTACAATGTATATATATATTATTGTTTACAATATATATATTGTTTACATATATATATTGTTTATATATTTTTTGAGAATCTTATTTATTATATATATATATATTGTTTATATATTTTTTGAGAATCTTATTTATATATATATATATATATTATTTTTCAAAGCATTTTCAAGCATTTCAAACATTTTCAAACATTTATATATATATATATAATATATATATATATATAAATAAGATTCTCAAAAAGTCTTAGCTGTCCTCCCAAATTTGTTTACGTGGAATATTCTACTGTTCAACTGTTCTGTTCAATTTTTGTTTGCGTAATTTGGTAGAAATATTTTAAAAAGCTCGAGCAACAGGAATATTGATCAAAAAATCAATTTTTTTTTTTAAGCTAGAAAAAAAGGGTACGTCCCGAAGCATCTTAAATTTCGTTGTTTGTTTCTTTGTTTCGAAGAAAACGCAGCATAGCCCGTGCACAAAGACCCTGCTAACGGGAAATTAAACAACCCGAGAACCGCGACAAATCGATGGTACTTCTAATAATAAGGTCTCGGTTCTTCGAAGGACACTTTTCCTCTTTTGAAGTGTCGCGTGTATATATGCCAACGGGGTTGACACACGAGACTGTAGGCGCAGCATTTTCTTTTACGAGAGGATAAACGAGCAGCACGAGTTGTCAATAAAAACTGTAGCAGTTTTTTTTAGGATCGATCGAGTAAATATAAGAAACTTGGGATGCAACTTGGGATGAAACTTCTTTTCTCGGGCTCGGACTATTTCTTTCGATACATTGCGTTGCAGACATTGCGTGAATCTTTGTTCAATGGATATAAATATAAATATTTATAAATATAAATATTTTAGGAAATATCGTTTCGTTGAAATAAAAATTGAAATTGACGAAGACCTAAATGAAAAATGCAAATTGACCAGATTCCAGATTCTTCGCGTATTTACCAAAATTTTAATACAACAGAGTGGTTTAAATATTCTTTAATTTGGATTGCTATATTATAGTTATTTAATCGGTTCAAGATCAGATCAGAATCAAAAATTCGTATGTTATTCGAACAATTTTCATTGGATAAATAGAAATATGGTATCGAAGATGAGCATCTGGACGAGATGATAACGTGTTTGTGAAACGTAATGATTAAATAATTAATTAATAATTTTCAGTGAGAACATGCGTTTAAATTTCCATCGAAATTTCCTTTGACACGAATGAACATTAAATCTCGCTTGCAAAATCGATACCCTTTCGTACTATTTTAAATATCGTACAAAGTACCGCGACTTTAATTAATTCTATTTTGAATTATTCTAACGAAAGAATAGATAATAGAGGGAATTTCTTTACCAGGTTTTACCGTGCTCAGATCACATACACTTCTAAAATAAAGAAACAAACAAATATTCTCAAGTATAAAAGTGTCCAAGTGTCTATTTATCTTCCTTTGGTATATCCACGCGTTGTGCATTAGATTATTCGCGTTGTAATCGTCGCGTCGACGAGTGTTCCATTGAAAGACTTCATTTCCCGTGTGCAGAGTCTTTTGTCTTTCCGTCACTGGGTTACGTTGCTCAAATAAAACGAACAAACGAGACGAATGCCATCTAGTCGAAGCGCTATTGTATAATTAGTATCGTGGTCGTGCGATGATCGTCACCTTCGTTGTTCGAACGATTTACGCGGCGTTAATTGCGAACTAACCGACGCAACAGTCGCAAAATCGCGCTTAATTGAATGCCCCAAACAGCTGATGTGCAAGTTCTAGCGGTCGGATCTGTATTACGTCGTCGATGTTGTTGTTATTTCGTCGGCGATACGCTGTTTGATCTTGGCATTGGAAATTTATTCGCGTGCTGGCTCTACGGTGGTTTCTAATTTTATTATTCTTGAAACGCGTTTGGATGCAACGATGCTCTTGAAACGCGCCTGCCGCGTTAGAAATCGTTTTATTTAGGTTCGATGCGCGCGGATTTGATGATTCTTGATCGCGAATGTCCTCGGATCGTTCGTTTAGTTGGGGGAGAAATTTAACAGGTTTACCGAAAGTGGCTTTAATGTTCTTTGTTTAAACATCAAAAGTACCGAGGAAGTCATTTCGACCTGTGTGGAGAAAACTATACGTCCGATCGATACGATACGAGTTGTATTCTGTTAAGAAAATTAGTCTCTAGGCCCTAACATAGTTATTTATTTTTGGGAAATTCTGAAATTTTGTTCACAAACGTTTGCCATTTCCCGATTTTCCGAGATATACGACAAATCTAACGCGATCATACCTCGAGATATTTAGTTCAAGAAAATTGTTGGATTTCTCGTTTCGAAAATATACTGGTTACATAATTGTTGACCGAACAGCAATGTTTCTTTCGGTGCTCGCTTGGGCACAGTATCGAACAGAGTAACGCCGTGTTAACGACGTTACGAGACTACTTTCTGTTTGATTAAATATTCAAGAAAACATACTGACAAATTTGAAAGCATGTCATCGTATAGTTTCGTCAGAAGAAATGTCTGAAAATGCCTCTTCTTTTGGGACCGTCACGGTGTTGTACCTTCTCAAAGAATAAAATCTTTTTATACATGAAATCTCAGAAAATCGATCTCGTATCTCTGAGATATTATAATATCTCAGAATGGCAAACGTTTGAAAACGAAATTTCAGAATTTCACGTAAGAATGTTGCTCGTAATAACAAAAAAGATCAATTTAAAAATAAATGACTACGTCAGGCCACAGAGCCTAAATGCCCTTTTTGGGAAACCGTCTCGATGTACTCGACGCGGGCATAACGCGTATCGCCAGTGGCTCGATTTGCATCGAAACGTGCTTTTGAGGAAGACCAAGCGAAGCGTCCTCGGCCTTCGGCGTAGTGCGCAGTAGTTGTTTTTCAAGAAGAATCGATTTTCATTGTCTGCTACCGGTTCGTCTCGCGTGTCGCCCATGCGAATATCTTGCCGATTATCGATTTTCACCGCGCCGCTTATTGCGCTTCCACATATTCCCAGACAGAGAATTCCCACGAATTGCTCTGCCAGCGTATGCGTACGTATATGCACAGGATGCCCCGCCCACTTGCGATTTCTTATTAGACGGAATCCCATCCGACTGTGCACGGCTACGAAATCGGGTGCAGGTGCGAAACGTTGCCAGCGGGCGCCGATTTAATTTTTTTATTCGGATCTTCTCGCTCTCCTCGCACGTACGATTACTAGCTGCTCGACCGATGGAAAAATCGGAGAAAATACAGGGTGTCCCGAAAGTCGGGGAGGAGCTGGAAATGGGGGGTAGCTGAGACGATTCTGAACGACAATTTCCTTTGCAAAAATGTCGGATGGGGCTTCGTTGAGGAGATATTAAGAGAAAACCCCGACCAATCAGAGCGCGCGTAGCCTTCGCTACCGCGGCCGCTCCATCGGCATACTCGCGCTCGGATTGGTCGGCCGCCTGGCGCGTAGCTTACTCTACCGCTACCGCTCCATCGGCATACTCGCGCTCGGATTGGTCGGCCGCCTAGCGCGTAGTCTAC
>NC_071977.1:2840456-2846404 GCF_026283585.1 Hylaeus volcanicus | reverse complement strand
CGGCATACTCGCGCTCGGATTGGTCGGCCGCCTAGCGCGTAGTCTACGCTACCGCTACCGCTCCATCGGCATACTCGCGCTCTAATTGGTCGGCCGCCTGGCGCGTAGCCTTCGCTCCCGCGTATACGCGCGCTCTGATTGGTCGGGGTTTTCTCTTAATATCTCCTTAACGAAGCCTCATCCGACATTTTTGCAAAGGAAATTGTTGTTCAGAATCGTCTCAGCTACCCCCCATTTCCGGCTCCTCCCCGACCTTTGGGACACCCTGTATACGAGACTCGGGAAGATTAGTCGAAACGTCTTTTTCGATGTTTAGATCAGTTCGTTTCTCGAACTTCATCTGTTTGGACGTTATTTATAAAAAAGTTTAAGTATTAATTAAAAAAAGAAAAAATAGAAAGGGTTTGTCAAAAGGGAGAATTAGTCGATCGATTCATTTTTAGAGCGCTTATAAGAAGTTAGAAATAGGAAGGGAATCATCTTTTGTTTGGTTTTAAATCCATCAAAAATTTTTTTTTTTTTTCATTGCGTATTTAACGTCGCATTAATTTTTGGTTATCAGCGACAGTTTCTTACGAGGTTTTCTTCAATGTTAGATGTTTTTCACGTGCCGCAATTTATTTGGGATTCGGTGAATATAGTTGCATTAAAATATTGTATTAGATACGCGAATTCTAATAACTTACCTTTATTAATAAGTTACCTTTGGAAGTTACCTCGTGGAAATAATTAACTTCATTTGTGAAATAGGGTTTTTAGAGGTTAAACCGCGGTACTTGTTACGTCAGATTTCCACCTGAAACGGGTAGCCAACGGCAAGCGCGTTAACGGCGATAACAATGCAAGTGCGGTGAAGCGAGCACGGTGGGTAGCGGAGGCAAGTACAAGGCGAGATATTCGATGCAAATTACCAGTCACCATAGGAACTGATGTCGAAAGTCGATGGGCGGTTGTTCAGCACTTGACCTTTCTGACTCCCTCTTAAAGGCCTTTCATCTCGTGAATGATCTTAATTATGTTCGACCCACTCTCTCCCCCACCGGTCCCTATGTCTTCTTGTTACGCGAGATTGGGACCCGTTTGATAAGGGAACAACGAATAATCGTCGCTCGAAGAACGTCTCCAGCGACGCGACGCGATACGTAACGCTGACACGGCACCAGGTATATTTACCTTACCTGCACTCCGCTTCTGATATGACGCAACACCAGTCGCGCGTTGACCTTTCGTGGTTTCGGAATAGCGGTTTTATCGAGCACCAGCTTCGTGCTTTATGCTCTGCTTTCGACGAACCGTCCAGATGACACTCCGCGTTTCAATTTGCGACGACTTTCTTTATCGTTGTACGTATAAAAGCATGGAAAATCCTTTACGAGGGGTTCATTCACTCTATAAACGCTTTTCTTTACATTTTCCAACGTCGTTGTTTCGATATAAATAAAGGATATTCCATAAAGGTGTTTCAGGATTTCGCATATTTAATAACTAGACCTAAGGTGACTCTCGATCACCACGCGGCTCGGCGCGGTAAATCAACAAGCGTTAATTTCTGTTTAGCTTTGATATTTTCGGAACTCGAAAGTGTTAATGAAACGACCGTCGATGAAGTTGAGGTGAACTGATTTTCAGATCTCGAATTAGAGATCTTTTAAATTAATCTAAGCTTAGGATTCGTGGCAATAGAATACCGAGGAAGCTGAGATCTCGAGTTGCTGTTGGATACCAGAAAAAAATACCTCGAATGCGAAAGATTAATATTAATAATTATTTAAAATAAGAATAATTATTATAGAATTATTTAATTATTTAGAATAATTATTTAGAATAAGAATTTATTTTACATTGGAAATATTATAACGTGAACTTTACTTTCAATCTTTTTTATATTCTTGCATATCGCGTGTATTTTGTAGGTTCTAACACATTCGAATTTCCTATAAATGCACAAAGATCCGCAGTCTATTAATAACCAAATATATCTGCCATCTGCCACGGTCGCGATGGACCTTTAAATATCATCTTTTGTGTGTAAATAAAGAAAATAGAATAAATAAAGAATTTTAATATCTTAAAAAAAAAAAGGACATGGGATTTTAATAAAATGATTTTACATTTATTCTTGGATATAACGATGCTCTTATCGATGCAACTGCAATTTCTTCCCCGATGGAACCATACACGTAAATCGATTGTCATTAATTTGTTGACATTACTTCTCGTTATTATAAAAGTACATATCAATATATATTAATACATACACGTAAACCGATTGTCATTATCTTGTTGACATTACTTCTCGTTGTTATAAAAGTACGGATTAATTGGAGAGTGCTCGATAAGTACCAACTGAAACATTGTGACTTCTTTCGTCACTACAAATCCCTCGAGCTTAAAGTTTCTTATAATTATCTACGAACGCCTCAGGTTAGCAAACATTCAAAGACTATTAGATAAGACGTTTATCTAGCAATGCAAATATTCCACGAGCCAACGATAGTTTATCGTAGCCTTAATTACGAAAATTAGGGTATCGTAGTGATTTTCGTTTCGTTATATTTGATCGAACGAGTGCTTCGATCTTCGATCTAAACAATTCATGTGATTGGGCAATGGTCAAATGATTTCTCTATCGAGCCAAGATATCCTCGTATTACGATCGTAGTGCGTAGTTACACTGATCTTGGCCAATTCAGTGTATTAGATTTTGCCGAGGTACGGTTCGATCGTCCAAATTATATTTGTTCAATTATCGTTTCAATTTTTATACACTCGCCACTTGCCTTAACGCGAAAGGAATGCGAACGAGATTGAATCATCCATCAGAAAGCCACAAGGGGTCCATTGAAAGCCGTCGCGTTCATTTCATCGTGCTTTCGACGTGCTTTCGATCATAAAACTCGCAACAAACTTTTGCAACGATGTTGAATTATGAAATCAACTATCAAAATTAATTTTACTTTTTACACATTTCAAACTGTTTAATCGATTACAAAAAGTAGCTTATTTTCAAACTGCCAACGATATAATCACTCCTTTTAGTGTACTTTTATTTATATTTTATGAAATACGTAAACTTATTTTTGTTTATTCTTGATTTTTCTTTATTCTTGATTTTTGTTTATTCTATATATGTAAGAATTAGTAGGACAGGATTAGATTGTGTGCCACATAAAATTGTTGCGCGACGACTTTCTTCGCGCGACGATATTCCCAGAGAAATCGATATCTAATGAAGTCGTAGAAATCAGTCAATGTCCGTTGTCCTATTTCTAAACTGCATATTGCGTACGTCGTTTGCATTGCAAATATCGAACGAACCGCTGTGCAACCCGTGGAATGAGTCGCATCCATCATAACTACGAGCGTATCTGGTTGCCTAAATTACACCTGGAAATTGTGACTTCCGAGCGAGTCGAAACGATACAAATTTACTGGAAAACAGTCGACCAACAATTTTCGAGTAGCCACGCATTCCCGGTCTGCTTTCTTTTTAATTCTAATTCGTGAAAATTGAAAGCTACGTTTGTAGTTTTCGTTTTTATTTAAAATTCTATTTAAAATTTCTCCTTTAAAACCCTTTTTTAAATTCTATCTCCTTTAAAATTCTACTTAAAATTCTTCTCTAAATTTCTTCTTTAAAACGCATTCCCAGTCGTCTTTCTTTTTAATTCTAATTCGTGAAAATTGAAAGTTACGTTTACAATTTTAATTCCCATTTAAAATTCTATTTAAAATTTCTTCTGTAAAATTCTACTTGAAATTCTTCTTTAAATTTCTTCTTTAAACCGCATTCCCAGTCTGCTTTCATTTTAATTCTAATTCGTGAAAATTGAAAGTTACGTTTACAATTTTAATTCCTATTTAAAATTCTATTTAAAATTTCTTCTGTAAAATCTATTTTAAATTTGATCCTATCAAGATTATCCTATTAGACTTCCGACTCGATATTCGTTCGCCTCTGGGACAGAATTATACATAGAATTCTAAAGTGACTCGACGGGTTTTGTCAACGTCTACGAGATCTAATTTATTCATAATGAATTTCAAAAAGGTGAGACAACTTTTCAGCTATCTAACCCCAAAGAGTTGGATAAGCTAAGCTAGATTTTATTCGTTCGTCATGAAATCTCATTTTATTCGAATAAATATCTAATCAATATACCGAAAATTTCGGGAAGAATGAATATTTTGTCAAAATAATATTCACGGCTATTATTTACACGATATATATATATCTCTAATAATAAAAATTATTATTGTCCAATGAAAATGGTAAAAAATTAAAATTCCCCTAAATACGTTACATGGCGCAAGCATTTCATATTTCATTGCTAATCGAGCCGTTAAATTTCCTGAATTACTCGTTGGCTCATATATGTAGAATTCAAAACTAACTCGACAGCGATCGAAAGTGAAATCGGCGTTCCAGCTAAAGTTAGAGATTCTCCGAACGGTCTGAAACTTTCTCGTCGTCGATCCTCGTTTCGGCCATGAATTCGTTAAATGGCTATCGCGAAAAATGCCCGGTGCATTATTCTCCGGACGGACGAGCGTTCCGTGTGAAAGCTTGCTCGCGAATTCTGTCGGAAATGTCGTTCGTGGTCGACGCTTTAAATGCCGCGATCCGGAAAGCGTAACAGTAACCAAACGTTACGTGGCCGCGACGTGTTTCAAGCTGGGAGCCGTTAATGGATGTAATTTCAGTTAAGAGACGCAGCCTTTGTTCGACGTGATTTTTCCCCGGTCGTTATTTCACGCGTCGGGAAACTGTAACCATTCGTTTCTCTGGGCCAACGTTTTCCCAACTTCTTTTATCGCGGAACACTTCGCTAATTACAGGACCCGTTCTTTCGAGGCTGGTCGAGTTTTAAAACCGACGGAAAGAGGAGAACGATGCTCTTGTGTGTTTTCAGTTTCAACTCTGGAGACTAAATAAAATCGAGAATCGATTAAGGAGAACGATAGAAACTAGTTGAAAATTATATATAAATTATGTACGATAGAAAACGGACGTAAAATATACATGTCGAATAATAAACCGAGCAACGTTGGAAATTTATTTTTAAGAGAACACCTGTTTACATCGCGCTTGGTGCTCGGTTTCCCTGAAATAGAATCATAAAGAATCGAATCGTAGAGTAGAAATGCGAATAAGAGTTGCGAATGTTATAAATAAATAAATTTGAGAAAGACAGAAAGCACACGCGCGATCTTAAAGCGATCCTGGATCGGTTCCAATAAAGAAAATAAATGGCGGATGTCGAAATTTGGAGGAGACAAGAAAAAGTGGATGTTTGAATCGCGAAGCCAAAATGCGACGTTTTATCATTAGATTTGCCACGCAAAGCGGCTTGTATCGCGAGACCTGTCCACCGCTCGGAAACCTTATCGTACACATATTAAACCGTGAAAGCCGGAACGCTCGCGGTGAATCTTTGTTGGATATACAAAGAAATTGGCAGAAGCCAACGACGAAGCGCGCTATTTTTACACCTTTTGCACGAGGCGCACCGGGTATTGTTTACGGCGGCGCACAATGCCTCTGATGCACCGTCGCTACTCCCTGGGGAAGAGTACAGGTGCATAGTCCCACGACGCGCCGTGTATTTCCGATCGACGTGTATTGTGCAGAGATTCGCTACGTCCCCGTTCCCCGTGTCACGTTTTCAATTGCGGCTGGAAGTAGATGTAGAGTGTCACTGCCAGACATGGGCGAAATTCGTTTCCACGGTCAGACCGGAGCAAATGTTAATCGAAATGAGAAGTGACTATCGGAAAAAATTTATTTTGAATCGTTGTTATTTTCGATACAGGTATCTAGAAATAAAAATAACATGGATTAGTTTGTGATAGATGTTTATTATTCCGTTTGAATTATTTAGTTGTCTTTCGTATTTCGCATTTTTAGGAAAGAAGAAATTTTTGAAATAATGTTTACATGTATGTAT
>NC_071977.1:2836595-2840446 GCF_026283585.1 Hylaeus volcanicus | reverse complement strand
ACATTCAGACCGGGGCAAATATTAATTGAAATGAAAATAAGAAGTGACTATCAGAAAAAATGTATTTAGAACCGTTATTAGAACCGTTATTAGTAGAAATAAAAATAACATGGATTAGTTTGTGATAGATGTTTATTGTTCCGTTTGAATTACTTAGTTGTCTTTTGTATTTCGCATTTTTAGGAAAGAAGAAATTTCCAAAATAATGTTCACATCTACTAAACACTCTGTGTTTGTACAGGAATTGACTCTTCGCAAGAATCAAATTTTTATTTGAAATGCGATCTCTGTTCTAACGGTAATTTAATTAGTTACGAGTAAAACCAGGTGCGGAAATTCGATAATTGAAATTTACATTTCAACGATTTTCATGCAAATACGTGTAATTCGCAGTGAAACATAAATCATAGCAATGTTTATGAGATTAAGATTCTAATTTTCGTCGACATGTGGCTGAATTAATTTCTCAAAGTCACTCGGAGTGTAATTTATATGCAAACACAGATCCGTGTTAGATGTAAGTGAAAAGAGAAGGAATAAACGGGAGCGTGAAGTTCAAATGTCGATTTCAGATTTCTAAGAGAATTAAATGACAGTAGGATAGACGTCAAATAAATAAATAAATAAATGAATGAATGAATGAATGAATGAATGAATGAATGAATGAATGAATAAATAAAACAAATTTCGGATTGATCATCTCTATTATATTTATATTCCAATTTTATATCGTTATAAATTTTCATCGTGATATTTCACTTGAATTTTCACATTCAAGGGTTTACTAGTATCTGAATAAATCGGTAAATAGATGTGGTTATTGAATCAGATAAGTACACAGCGAGTTTTCAGTAAAACGACATTATCTTGATGACTCGATGATAAATCGGATATGTTATTATGACAGGGTTTTTCCTTCGTGAGTTGTAAATAACGTGTATACAAGATTGCACGTAAAGTTCCGTTCCAGTGGTTCGCATACTTGCAATTTCAGCGTTAACTAGCGGTTGTCGATAATTCGTGTTTGCGCATCGAATGACATCCATAGAATCATGTTAAACATTCATTCGAAGCTTAGCGACTCAAGAAGAAAAAACCACAAAAGAAAGCTAGTTTTAAACGAAGTTCAGAATGTTTTTTTTTTCTTTTTTTTTTTCTTTTTTTAATATACTCCGGATTTGGTCACAATAGAGAGTATAAGGGTCGATGTAATTTTGTTGACCCACAATGCGTCACGTCTCCATTATTGATCGATGATTCATAGCGTTGTCATACCGCTGACGGCTTAACTTTGAAATAACGAGCAAAGAGGTTCCAAGGTTTTGCACAAAGTGGATTTTATCAACTATTTAAATCGTTAAAAGCCTTCACGCGGCGGTGTGTAGGTATCGTTAGGCAGCATGCCACCGAGATACGGCAATTACTGCGAGTAGTATAAGTACTTGCATAATTGACATGACTAGACCTGACCGCGGACTCTGTTATTACGAGCCACTTAGGCGACCACGACGTATTACGTAAATCGTCGATACAATTAAGGGAGCTGTACCGTGGATTTATTTAACGGTGAATTTTAACAAAACTTCGTTCGATTGTTCTTCGATTAAATATGAGTCACGCGAGTCTATGTCGATTTAAATGGACCACTCCAGTTTTACGAAAAACGACATCAATGTTTTGTAATTTTGTAACATAGACTCATGGAATATACAAATTTTCACGCGAATTTTTTCGATTTAAATCGAAATGCAATAGAGAAACTTGCCGAAGATTACATACGTTGTATAAACTATTATTATAAATTATTAAAAAGAAAATGCTGCAAAATTTGCTCGTAAAAAAAGGTTACATTTATTTGAAGAATTAAGTTGCAAGTATTCGTACATTTTTTACTCAGAAAGAAGATTATTCGACGATTATTCGATTTAAATTGACCGCTCCAGTTTTACGAAAAACGATATCAATGTTTTGTAATTTTAACAGAGACCCTAACATGCAAATTTTCACGCGACTTTGTTCAATTTAAATCGAAATGCGATAGAGAAACTTGCCGAAGATTACATACGTTATAAAAACTATTATTATGAACCATTACAAAGAAAATGCTGCAATATTTACTCCTAAAAAAATTACATTCGTTAGAAGAATTAAGTTGCAAGCATTCATGCACTTTTGCTTCAGAAAGATTATTCGAATTTGAAACAAAATGGCGCGAAAAAATTGCCCTGAAGATGCTAAACGAAAAAAGAGTTGTCGAATGATCTATATTCCATAGGATTTATCCAAGAAATAATTCTTTCGGGGGAAAAGAGTCTGTTGAAAATGAACCGCCACGAATTTATCCGTCGATCCAAACGTACGCCAAAAGAAAATGACCGTGTCGCAATTTTAATTTCGAATTTATCGAAATAAATCTCAGCCATGTGATAACGCCCGAAAAGCGTCAAGGTCTTCGAGTTGTTTAAATATCCCGATGAACACGCTGGAGTAATATTCCGCGTTGGACAAAAACTACACGAGTCATTCGTCCCGCGTCAAAGCCGACTTTGAAATTAAACAGCGATCGCTCGCGAGGAGAAACGGCCCGATGTTTGCTTTGATCGAAACCCGTGACGTTTCTCGCTGCTACGTGACACATAGAAAATTGAGTTTGAAACTGGTTTCGCAATTTCATCGCGGCCGGCGAGCCTAGGGCGAAATATGGATCGAGATTTTCGTACGTTTGGATCGACGGATAAATTCGTGGCGGTTCATTTTCAACGGACTCTTCTCCCCCGAAGGAATTATTTCTTGGATAAATCCTATGGAATATAGATCATTCGACAACTCTTTTTCCCCTTTGTGACGATGCTTTTTAGTTCAGAAAATGAATTCCTTGTTAATATTTCAAACAGGTAATAATCCACAGGTGGGTTGAAATTTGGAATGAATGGAAACTAAGACTCCTCTTTAGTTGTTTAAAATGCTTTTCAACAGACTTCGAAAAGGAAGAGGTTACTCGATACTTTGTTCGTTTGTTATGTACGTTATTAGTTGTTTAAAATCAATTCTTAATTCATTATTTCACTCCAACTCGCTGATACTCCCAAAGAGCAGTGCGTACTTTCCTTTAGTTTTCCTTTCGAAATAATTAATTATAGATTGATTTTAAAGAACTAAAAATTAGTATCGGGTATTATTGATCCGATCCACCGTAACTCGGAATGCTTCGCTCTCAAATTAAGATAAAAAAAGTACCGAACACTTGAGGCTACAGAGCGACTAGTGCAGCACGTAGCCAGGAGATTATTTTCCGAACGGAAAATTCTGTTTTAAAATAAAACCAGGCGAAGATGTAGACGAACCTAATCCATACGCGATAACGAAGGAGTTACGCGTTTCGTGGAAAGAGGACCCGAGAAAGTTTCCCCCAATCTCCGCCTTCTTACACACGAAACCGCGCGATAAGCTTATCGTTGAACCTGTGCTTCGCGTTTCTATAGACCGTCGATCAACCGGAACCGACGATAAAAATGATAGGGCACGAACATCGTTAACGAATCCTCGTTTATCTGTCGTTATCGAACAGTGTCTTATTTTTTCTTTCGCGCACCACTTCGTTTCTACTGTCTGCGAGAACTTGTTATCGTGGAAAGATTGCCGTGGAGCATATTAAAATACAAAGAGTCCGATAGAAATGTTGATACCCGTGGAAAAAGTAAAAGTCTTTATGAAAGTATAAAAGGGTGATAAGTTTTTTATAAGAGTTTAATAGAGTCCTCGGAAATTCTTTCGTGGTTAAATGTTGAACTCCTTCTACAGGAGTCTCTCTCTCTCTCTCTCTCTCTCTCTCTCTCTCTCTCTCTCTCTCT
>NC_071977.1:2834712-2836585 GCF_026283585.1 Hylaeus volcanicus | reverse complement strand
CTCTCTCTCTCTCTCTCTCTCTCTCTCTCTCTCTCTCTCTCTCTCTCGCACTCTCTCTCTCTCTCTCTCTCTCTCTCAGGATTTCAGTGGTAACGGACGAAAGTGGTAGGACAGGGCAAGTGTTTCGAAGCATAAATCAGGGTTCAGGTGACAGAGGGGCTAGAATGACGCAGGGGTTCAAATGACAAAGCTTGTGCGATCTAAATGTCAGCGGTTCTCAAACTTTAGAATTTTCAGAGCTTTTTACGACACTCGGAATTTCTACGCTACCCTAAACAGCTCTCGGTGTTTATTAATTCACGTAATAAATCGAACGATCGATGCGATAAATACATGTATCTAATAATTCACGCGATAGATTCTCGGTATTATTTATACATTCTATATGTTATAAAAATGTTATCGACCTCGTCAAGTCTCGGGGACGTTATACAGACAGATGAGTCGTACGAAAAATAAAGCAATCGTTGCTTATCGCGTGCACGCATAGTCCAAGCCACTTTATTGCGTCCTGCACAATCTTGTATACAAGTATAATGTTTTTTTTCAAATTCGTATATAACAATAAAAAGCGAGTGATTAAACGCGTACTTCGTGAATTTTTAAACTTTTCCCGCAAGCAAAAGCTCGAATGAAAAATGCTTGCTTCGTTTTTTAAGAGAATTCTTTTTTTTTTTTTTTTATAGCGGAGGTATACAACGTGCAGAGGTTATTGCTATTCTATTATCGGATTAGGTGTTCCGCGAAACAACAGCGGTTTCTAATGGTATTTTCTCTCGAAATTGCGCACCGCGACAGTATTGAACGTCAAACAAATACGAATCCTGACAGAGTTTAATCCAGCGTACGGTAGAGACGATTACTATTTTATAATCAAATTAAACGCGAAACAATGGTCAACCCTAATAGAATTCAGTTCAATTTCCACGCCATTGCTATCGATTCTAACCGATGCCAGCAGTTTTAAGTATTCCTATTAGGAACTTTCTAACTACATGGTAGGATTGCCAAATCAATCCCATACAATTTTATTGACATTTGATGATTGACATCTTGAAACCAAAATTCTTTCACCTGTTCAAGTAGAGTCAAGTAATTTAAGATAAATTGGACGGGATCTATGGACGGGTGAACAATATATTTCTAAATAAAGAATAACAGAATTTCGAATCAGAAATAAACTTCCAGGCAAAGTAGAAATATTTATTATTAGACTCCTAATATCTACACAAGATCGTATTTTGGTATAGACTGTGATAAAGAACAGAAACTTGAATGATAGTACGTTGTACATATTGTAAATATTGTAACGTATATTTCATATTTTATATGTTCATGCATTTATACGCATCATTGTATATACTTCTTCGTATCTATACTCTCCATAAATGCATAAATATCCGCGGTCCATTTATTATACTCGCATAACACTACCTACACGTACTTTCTAAACATATACATGCAAAGCAATAAATTTTCGAAGAATAATTAACGTCAATCGCGTCTGACTCGAACCTTTTAAGAGTTTCAAACCATTTCATTGCAATCCCAGACTAACCAGTGTATCGACTCGTACATTACACAAGAACCAGTCGTATCGAACCTCGGATAATACAATAACCGAGGTATTGAACCGCCAACGATACAATAACCGATGTATTACAAATCCTCGGAAACCAACCCCGAAATGGTCGCATTAACCGAAATAAAATTCGAGCAAGTAAAGCGAAGCATCCCGCGAGCGAAATTCGAAACAAAAAGCCTCGACGTCGTTTTCCACCCCTTTGTTCGAAAAACGAGGCCGTCGAATCACGAGAGTTGCGCCCGAGAGAGAGAGAGAGAGAGAGAGAGAGAGAGAGAGAGAGAGAGAGAG
>NC_071977.1:2832341-2834702 GCF_026283585.1 Hylaeus volcanicus | reverse complement strand
AGAGAGAGAGAGAGAGAGAGAGAGAGAGAGAGAGAGAGAGAGAGAGAAATTGCTGCTTCTTTCGCGGCGCAATGCGACCGCTATTCGCGACTTCGACATGGGAAAGGAGTGGGGGTCGCGGGGGTGGAATAGTGACGGCGGGGGTGTAAGAGGGACTCGGTGAAGGGGAACCTAAAAGAAAAAACGGTGTCGTTAATCCACGGATTACCTCGATGTCATCGCGAAAGGGGTGCAGCTAGGTCAAGATGCGTACGCGAATCGCGTGCCCGGACGGGTTTGGCGGGGTTGGGGTCAAGGAGCCGGACAGGAGAACCTCGGCAAGGTACCTACTTGACGTGGAGCTCATTCATCAGCCGACGGCGTTCGGTGATTCATGCGACGTACCGTTCGTGTGCACGCTCGCCGCGTCGGTCGATGCCACGGACCGCGTTTCACGGCTGACTTGTTCGCGATGATGCACGCCACGATGCACGCCACGATGCGCTTAAAATCGATCCCGACCGATCGATTCCACCGCGGAAGCGTTTCGGCCGCAGGATGCGTTGCGTGTCAGTGGTTCTTAACCCTTCCCGCTGCGACGACCAGCAAACTTCGTCAATACGGAACACGCGAATCTCGTTTACGCGAGATTCGTCAGAGTGCGTGGTTTTTCTTAGGCCGATCGCATACGGGCGCAACCGATTCGAATTTAGTGTTGCGAACCGTTTGCGCTGTTCGTTTCACCTACTCCACTGTCTTTGTTTCACCTAGATCCACGGTCGCGTGCAACTACGGCTGTAGTTGTAGTTCGGAGTGGTTTCAAACTTCGAAACTGATCTTAAAAAACATCACGCAAAAATTTCATGAAATTTCGTCGGTGAATTTTAGTGGAATTCTGAATTTCCGATTTCCGAATTTCCGATTTCAGACTCTGCTGAGAAGTCTATATCTCTATAGATATGTTTCATTATACGCATCATTGTATATACTTCTATATATATCAACGTTATATATCAACTATAGATATGTTTTAATGCCAAAGAAACACAGTAAATGTACAGACATCGATCTAAAATTATTTCTCCTTTTGCTTGATGCTTGTTTCGGAATCATACCTTATTTTTATGGAATTTACATATCGCGAGCAAGTTATTATTTAATTTAATTATCAATTACCTACCGGAATTTACGCAACCCTGCAGATTCAGCCACTTACCGTTCGATTTTATTATCAACTCATCCATGGACGTGTAAGCAAGCAGTAACTTCCTTTTTGAAATGTAAAATGAAATTATACAATAACGTTGATAAAATTCATGCGTTTTTTCGTTTATCGCGTCATGTCTACTAGCTTCGAAACGTGAATATTTCCCTTAAATTTGGAGATGAAATACAGTATCAAGATCTCCGATAACGAATTAAACATTAACGCCATCTGCTCCATTATTCGTTTAATCAAAACATCAATCTGAATGATATTATCCGATTGAAATTCATGCTTAATTAATAAAACGTGGCTGTTTGTTTGAATAAACGTATTTGTATTCGTCATGTATTATTCCGATAAAATTTGGTGTATTGCTATGTGTATTGCTGTATTTAATGAACATTAAATGGAGAGGTTATGGGGGCGTGTAAGAGAAGAAAAAAATAGAAACTGAGGGAAAAGGTTGACCGATTTATTGATAAGCGCAGCATAGCCAGATAAGAAAAAACGATGTGTATTGCTGTATTTGGTATACTCTGTCTGCGAGTGAACCGTTCTTCAAAAGATAATAAACGTTCGGTCAAAATTTAGAATTTTGTTTTTTAATAAACTATATCGGTACGAAATGTGTCCGATTTTAATATCGATTTTGAAATAATTAATTGTGAGAGATCGCGAAAGATCGATGAAAAAAGAAAATTATAAGGTCTCCTTTGATAAACTCTTTACGCGCGGGGCTGATTTATGGTTAGCTCTTCCTGCTCAAATTTGCAAAGAGATACGACGATCGATTCGGAGTAATAATACAAAATTACTGGCTACTGTTGAGGGCAAGGAAGTATTATTGCATAATGGATGACAGCGTGCGACAAAAGAGGGTGTATTCAGTGAGTTCGTGCCGATAGGACACGATTCTTAGAAATATCCTAACCCTTACACGACAGGGAACCACGCGATGCACTTTAATGCACAAGCGTCAATTTCTCCTGCACTTTGCAGTTTGCAACGAGATCGAAGCAACTCAAAATTATTCCACTCGAGTATTCTATTATTTCCATAAAGTATTATTATCGTATAGTAATATGAAGTTTTTCTCGTTACGCAGAAATTATTATAATGCTTAGGTACCATAAACATATACCCGATGCGACATTGTTTCCGATTTACAATCTTAT
>NC_071977.1:2827804-2832331 GCF_026283585.1 Hylaeus volcanicus | reverse complement strand
ATCAAAAGATAATTCTAATTTCTTCGGCATCGAAAAAATATATTTTGGAATAACGATATTGCAATAACGATGCGTCCAAGATGTTCAACCCCCTCGATACTATAATTCACTTTTGCAAACTTTTTGATATTTTCTATCCGTATTAATAATTAATATAAAAGGTAAGAAAGTATTAATATTTCACGAACGATTTCATAATACTTTCATAATTTCTGTGCCATTTTATTATACTCTACTTATTCACCTCGCTCTAAACCACGATAGAAAATGGATATAGAATGGCAGAAATGGTTATCAATGCACAATAGCTTTCCAGAGCATAGTTTGAATAACACTATAGAAACATGCTGGATCGTCGTGGCCTGAGGAGTCACACGAGTTGCATTCAATAGCATTGTGCTCTGGAGGCCTTTCTGTCGCGTATTACCTGTCCTTCTTTCACATTTTCTTATCTGGCTATGCTGCGCTTATCAATAAATCGGCCAACCTTTTCCCTCGGTTTCTATTTTTTTTCTTCTCTTACACGCCCCCATAACCTCTCCATTTAATGTTCTCTCGCTACGTTTTATTACTCCCCCGCGAGTCTCCAAGACATTTCTTACGAATAAAACCAGAGTATGGCGACCAGACCGGAGTATTTTATTCGAATCGTTTGTTATTCATTTTGAAGGTCTTTCGAGTTACCCGATGCGCCGCGAAACAAAATTTCTCGCGCGAGTCGCTTGCTTTGAAAATTTATAATTTTAATGAAACGTAACGTAATTAAACATGGAATTAAATTTAAGGTTCTTGGAAGTGGAAAAAGGTACGTTATTAAAAGGAGGAAACATCTGAAACTATTTTTTATAATTAATAATTACTTTAGATATTGTTGGAAATTAATTCATAGTGGTTCAAAACGATAGATTATTATACGAAGAAATTAGAATTATCTTTTGATCAAAGTAATTAGAAGAAATAAGATTGTAAATCGGAAACAATGTCACATCGGGTATATGTTTATAGATTATTTATCGATAGTAATGTTTCCAACGAATTTTGAATCCCGACGGTTATTATTACATGAACGTATACGAATGTTACTGTGTGGATTACAAATGTTTAATTAATACGGAGGTATCGATTTTGATTGCACTCCGTTCAGGTGATTATTATAGAGCGTTTATTGAGAAAATAAAATTTACGAATATGGAAGATATTGATCATTTATTAAATCCGTGCATATGTATAATTTTCATTATTTTATTATCTCCCTATTATTTTATACATTCTCTATTTCAGAGAGACAAATAGTTTATTTTGGCACGTTTTCGATGCAACGAAATAAATCCCTTAAATTATCATGTTTCATACACTGCTTATTAATTATCTTGCAGATATTTCCCACGTATTTAAATGCCAATTAGTAAGAAATTCAACGCTCGAATACCACCAGAAATTTTACTCACCTCCTTGCCTTCGTTTAATCGTGCATAGCCCGTATACAATGTACACATACTTAGTAAATAATATATTAAACATATCAACATATCGATAGCAACGTTTCGTTAATGCATAATGTCGTTAGCGTACCGTTTAATATCGCCGCGTATTTGGATTTATAGTCCAGCGAATTCGTTCCGTAATTGCAATGTTACACCCTAATGACGTGGATGGAATAAGGGACGAGGTAAATGGAGTGGAAGAACGGTTCTATAACTCGCGACCACCTTACGGAATACTCCACGCGAGCAGTTGTGCAACGCTGTTTCGGTACAGCGAAACTGAAGCATCGCCTATATTCACAACCCTGCGGAATTATATTTAGTATTCACCCCTAGAACGGGGAAAACTTTCCGAAAATAAAACCAACCACCTTGCGTGTGGCAAACGTTCCGCGGGAATAGCGTTCTTACTGGCTATAGGTTTCGTCGATTGGACTGTCGACCGAGTTTAACGGACTCAAATCATGACGTGATTATTACGTATTAGTACGTATTATTACCGCGGGAGGAATACTTTAACAGTAAGGGTAGATAATACGTGTATTATACAATTATAAACTTTGAAAAGTAATTTTTGAATCCTTTCAGGCGCCGCGATACGGCTTTGGCAGGTTTCTATTCGTTGGTAACGATATTTTCAAAGGAACGCGTTATGGTTTTCATCGAGTATTTTAACACGGATTTTGTATCTAGGGTATTTGTAATTCCATTGAAAGTTGCTTCGATAACGATTAATTAAAATGTTCAATCTAAAACTCGTCCTTAATCTCGATACTTTTATTAGATGATTAAAAGTTGGAGGATATAATTTTTACAATGAGAATATGTTCGGTAGAAAAGTACATTGAAAAAGAATCAATCGACGGTGTACGAATAATTATAAATAACGATTTGTATAACTCGTTGGACATTGAATTTTTCCCCATTCATTTTCCAAGTGGAAAAGTATTTTGTATCGTTCGTATTCTC
This sequence comes from Hylaeus volcanicus, assembly GCF_026283585.1. NCBI lineage: Eukaryota > Metazoa > Arthropoda > Insecta > Hymenoptera > Colletidae > Hylaeus > Hylaeus volcanicus. The sequence goes on along the minus strand of NC_071977.1, from coordinate 2,829,878 downwards.
AACTTTGATAGTATCGTTAATTCAACATTTAACGAATTTTATATTTCGCGGCGGTGTAGCGTACTCAATTTTTCGTTATATTCGTTATCCACCAATTATTTCTGTTTAATGCAACGTTAACGAATATATGAATATATGAATCATTCGTGCTGCTGAAAAAACCTGCCAATTTAATCCGTAAGACAAATTAGTGAGATATTCATTAGGAGAGCCGCTCTTTCAACGACTGGAGCCATTTGGACGACGAAGCACCGTGGATCGTTCGCTTGCGTGTTTTTCTCTTTTTTTTTTTTTTCTGAACGCGAGCTTTTTAAAGAACCGTCTTTTTCACGCGAGTTGAATGGTAACGACTGACGTGCTTCCGATGACGAAGATAAAACAGGAACGGCGCTACATGTCCCATCATATGTAGAATGAATGTATATTTCATACGGCACGGCATCGTAGTGACGTCTTTAAACGGACACGATTGTTATCGCTGTCTACGTACTGCCTGATCGATAACCATTGTATGTACCACCGTTTTTGCTTTGAGCTTCAATTTGGCCTCGTTTCAGAAGCGGAGCGCCCTCGATTCCCTCTAAAAAGTAAGCAGCCTTTGCAATCGCGATTAACTTCTCGTGTACGTTTTCGATACAAAGCGCACACCTTTAGGGCTCTTCAATTTTTAATTAACGATCGAACTCGAACGAAAAACGGGGAGATTCGATATTATTGTTTGGTAGGTGTTTTTTTTTTTTTTTTTGTGAAAGGATGAAGTGAGTGCTTGCGTATAATTTATAATTGCAAAGGGTGCGAGCAAAGCGCTGAATTTTTCCTGATGATTGATTCGTAGAGAGTGTTTGAAATTATTTGAAACTCTCGTAACGAAGTATCGATAGAACGAAGCGCGATTCAAGGTGCAGCAGTAGGTGTATTTTTAGGGCTTGAACATATTTAAAATTAACGATAAACGTAGATAAATCGAAGTCGCGGGTATTTAAATTTCGTCTTCTTTGATCTTTCCTAATGGTTCCTTAAAATAGTAATTTCACAATTTTTAGTCAGAGTTACGGACGTTAATTTATAGAATTATATCGCGAAGAAGGTCTACAAACAGGATCAACAATTTAAGTGGATCATGGAGATCCTAATCAATGGAGATCCTAATCAATGGAGATATTCGGTTCAGCTCGCTTTCGTAACCAAAAATCTGTGTTTCTATTATCAAGAAATTATACAGGGAGAAAAATGTCATTAACGATTTAATTTTGTGTTAATCGACGAATGAAAGTAGAGAAGAATAAAGATGCATGTTTAAAGAGACACGCCTACATAGGAGGACGTACCTACTTCACAAAAATGTATCTTCTTAACACGTTGAGTGTCGTTTCATACGGTGAAAAATAAATTTTCGAGACGAAGCTTAAAAATAAAAAAAAAAATAAATAAATCTGGATAGAACTACTTCCATCGTACTTTTCTAAAAATATCAGTGTTATCTCGACAGCGAACGCGTTAAGCGTGCAATTGAAATCTGTCGATCCATAATTCACCCCTAAATGGCGAAATCTGACACAAGATGTCTGCGTGTGTTTCAGGTTGTGCTCGTTGACCCTGAGCCGATTGGTGATTCTACGGCCGTTAGGCTCGGACCTGACATCCATCAGCATCGCCGTGAAGATGCAGAGCTCCAAGAGGACCCTGCGCTCGAACGAAATGGCCATTCCGACAGGGGGTATGTTGGACACCGAATTGGAGCTACAGTTCGCCCTGCAGTACCCCCATTACCTCAAGAGGGACGGTAACAAGCTCCTGATACTCCTACAGAGACGGAAACGCTATAAAAATCGCACGATGCTCGGATACAAGACCCTCGCCGAGGGAGTCATCAACATGGCTCAAGTAAGTCGATCGATCCATCCTCTGCTCCTACCTCAAAACTGCCAAGTCCACCTGTGACAAATTCTCGCTAAAGGCATCGAAGGGTGCGCTGTTATAGCATGAACGATCCATTCTAGCCGCGTTAGAGTTAACGCTTCGTCTTGATTTTAATTTTGTCTTCCAATTCTTCTCGATTTTACTCCACTTGCAA